>NC_047658.1:90481235-90602654 GCF_011762505.2 Arvicanthis niloticus | reverse complement strand
TATTGTGGAGATTACTTGAAATCTTCTTTCTATCACACCTATGACCTGTTTGCCTGGAGAAATTATGTATGTCAGTAGAATTACTTTATAGCTAATTTTATTTTCCATTGCTCTTTCAGTATGTTTTTTCAAGGAACCGAATTTCTTTTATGAGGTTTAATTTTCTTAAGCACGGCTGCCCAATTATACTTTGTTCTGTGCAGCTTGGAAAACTGTATGTGAGATACTTTGATTTGTAAACATATGCAGCTTGTAGCTCTACTGCATACTCAGAGTGTGTTCATGGTTTCAGGTGCTTTAAAGTCCTATTTGCGGGAATTGCCTGAGCCCTTAATGACTTTCAATCTGTATGAAGAATGGACACAGGTTGCAAGGTAAGTTTAAAGTTTTCAGAGTCTTAAAAGTTCAAAGGAACGATGTGTCCTTTGAACACAGTGTCCCACTTGTAAATAATTGTACTCTCAGAAATCATAATAGAACATCGAACTAGCATGTGTAGGGATATGTCCTTGTTCTCCCTGCATCCAGAGTGAACATGCTGAGTATTGTTAGCACAGAAAGCTGGTGTGGCTTCATCCACTTTAGTGGATTGGCTAGTTCAAACCCCACTGTGGTGAAAGCAAGTGAGGCATTGTGGAATAAGTGTCTGTGCTGCTGCTTGGAGGCTCAGCTGCTCAGCAATAGGACGGGAGCCTTATTTGCAGTAATAGTGATTTCCCAGTGTCCACTGTGTGCTAGAGTGAGCACATTGCCCCCCCCCGCTGTTCTTTTCCCCAAATTTATTTATTTGTGTATATCCCAAACACTTCTCTCCCTCTCTGTCCCTTTCTTACTGACTCCCTTCCTCCCTCCCCTTCTCTGAGAGGGTGAGACCCACCTGATCCCCCTCCCTGGTACATCAAGTCTCTGCCAGACTTCCACTAAGGCCAGACAGAGCAGCCTCGGATACTGAACTGCCTGCTGCTACGTATGAGCCTGGAGCCTTGTTCCAGCCCATGTATGTTCTTTGATGGCTCAGATTCTGAGAGCTCCCAGGGTCCAGGTTTGTCAACTCTGTTGGTCTTCCTGTGGAGTTTCCATCTACTTTTGAGCTTCGATCCTTTCCCCAACTCCTCCATAGATGTCTCTGACCTCCTTAGGTATCTGCTTTTGTTTCTGTCCACTGCTGGGTGGAACCACTCAAATGACAGTTATGCTCCTGTCTGCAAGCATAACAGAGTATCATTAATAATGTCAGGGATTTGTATTTGCCCGTGAGATAGGTTTTGAGTTGGGCCGGATATTGGTTGGCCTTTTTCTTCCGTCTCTGCTCCATCCCTACATTTCTTTTAGACAGGACAAATTTTGGGTCCAAAGTTTAGTGGGTGAGTTGTTGTCTCTATCCTTCCACTGGGGTCCTGCCTGGATACAGGAGGTGGCCTCTTCAGGTTCCATGGTCCTGCTGTTAGGCAATCTCAGCTAAGGTCACCTGCATTCTTTCCTGGGAGCCTCCCCTGTCCTAGGTCTCTGGGACTTCCTAGAGATTCTCTACCCACCACCCCAGGCAGCTGCAGATTCTCTCTCCTGTCTCTCCCCACACCTGATCCTGTTTCCCCATTTCCCTCCCCTTTCCCTATACCCCCCAGTTTCCTCCCTCCCTCTGCCTCCTGTGACTATTTTGTTTTCCCTTCTAAATGTTATTCAAACATCCTTGCTTCATTCTTAACAAGCATTCAGAACAGGCACATGTCCTTGTTAATTCATTGTATAGATACAGGAACTGGGAGCTAGACCAAGCAGTCGTCAGAGCTGGTATCCAGATGGAGACAGGTATTCCCTGAAGGCTCTGCCCATTGTTTGATCTTTTCCTCACTGCCTCTGCCTTCCGCCACAGCTTCCACATGCCCAGGAACAGGAGAGTGTGTTTCACATGCTATCAGCTTCTCCTTGGCCAGGCCAATGATCTCCTTGTTACCTTCTCACTGTCTCTTAATTGTCTAATTCTTCAGTCCTGGGAAAGGAAGGCAGTCTAAACTCCACCCCTGCCCCTCCCCTTTAGTTCACTCCTTGTAGGGAGTGATCCCTGCTTCTCAGGGATCTGCAGTCACGGTGGACTGAGAGACTTTCTCCCTGGTAGGTGCTGAGGTTTTAAGTTCAAAGATAAGTTCTCAGGCTATCCTGGGACTGAGTTAAATAAATCAAGAATCAGCATCAGTAGAATTTCTGTGTGTAGCCTCAAGTATCCTCTGGACTCCTTGACTTTAAAATTCTTCCTTAAGGTTGAGGCCTCTACCTCCTGGCAGATAAGTACTGTAGTTGAGAAATGTCAGCATGGGCCTCCATCCTGTTGGCTTGCTGGCTGGCCTCTAAGGTGTAATCAGGTGCCCCTCTGTTCTGCAGCACATCAGCATTCGTGGGCAGATGCTTCACTCTGTGTGGAGGACAGAGTTGCTACTCGGTGGGTTCTTTTCTTTCCATCACATGGTTATGGGGGGTTGTACATCAAAGCTGTGTAGAAACAGAACTCTTGTAACTGTTCCACACAGGCATTAGCCCAAACAGCAAGAAAGACCTGAGGTCTGGGTCCCTGGGAGCTTGACAGCTGATCTGTGACTAGGCTGTTACAGAAAGCTAGGCCTTGTAATGCTCCTAATTAATATATAGATTCCTAGACACATAAGATGCTCGTCATCTTACGTGCCGAGCGTGGCAGGGTCACAGGGTTCTGCCTCTAGCCTTGAGATCATTCAACGGCATCAACATTAGGTGACTTGAAGTACCCGCTCCCTGTCAAGTAGTGCGGAACTGGGATTTGACTCCAGACCTGTTTATTTCAAAGATGAGTGCTAACTCCCAGTTTTGAAAACAGACAGATAGATGTCACTGTTGATAAAGACATGTGTTAGCTAGAGCTGTAAGAAACATGTGACTTAAAGCAGGGTAGGTTTATTGTGGCTTGGATTCAGACATTCAGTTCCTTTTGCTTTAGGCTATGGCTACCCCATACATTATGGTGGTAGAAGAAGCCTGTTCACCCCATGCTGGGAAGTAGAGAAGCAGGTAGGGACTGGCCTCCTAACACCTCCCCCTAGGATCCAAGTCCTCCAACTAGGCCCTACCTTAGAAAGGATCTCCTAAGAGCACCACAGACCAGGGCCAAGCCTATAGCACATGGGCCTTTGAGAGATATTTCAGATCTGAGCTATAATAGCACATTAATATGGGTATTAGTAATGTGTGCTTTTATATATTCTTGTGCATATTTCTTTCCTAGTGTGCAAGATCAAGACAAAAAACTTCAATATTTATGGACAACATGTCAGAAGTTGCCACCACAAAATTTTGTTAACTTTAGGTATGTATTTGAGTTTGTTTTTCTGTTGCTGTGATAAACATCGTAATCAAAAGCTACTTAGGATGGAAAGGGGCATATTTGGCGTACAGGTTATAGTCTGTCATTGAGGGAAGCCAAGGCAGAAACTCAGGGCAAGAACCTGGAATCACAAGGAGCAAAGACTATAGAAGACACCTGTTTTCTGGCTTAGCCCAGGCTTACTGCTTAGCTGTCTTATACAGCTTGGGCCAACCTATCCCTATCTATAGTAAGTTAGGCCCTCCTACATCAATCATCAATCAAGAAAAAGCACCACAGACATATCCACAGGCCAGTTTGATAGATACATTTCCTAAGTTGAGGGTCCCTCTTCCCAGGTGTGTCAAGTTGACATCAAATTGGCCATTACAGTATATATGATTCTATAATGGAAGTTTCAGTGACCCTGGAGTGGATATGGTTCCTCTGAGATGACCCTAACTCTAGCATGCTTGGCACATTCAGGAGGCTTCGCACAATAACATGGAGCTGCCAGGATGGGATGGGCGTGCATGCACTGCTGGACACTAATATGTGGGTGGTGTCAGTATATAGAAATGTAGATGCTCTGATCATTTTGACCCTGCAGCTGTTAGCAAAAACATTGCTGTGGAAAGCTTTGGTGGCTGTGTGTTGTATTTGGAGTCTAAGCTGTCCCAGATGTAAATGTAGTTAATACATACTTAACTGGTTTCTGTGGCCATCCATAGAAAATAGTGCCCAAATCACTGTACAATAGAGATTATATTTCAGTACATTATTAAATATATCTCTAAGGAAACTTGTCATGGGACAAACTTCTGGGACTTCTCTTTCCCTTGGATGTCTATGCTTGGTAGAGGCATAGATGAAGGGTAGCCCCGGGGAGTTGTCAGTCAAAACCAAGCAAAGGGTCCAGCAATGTGACTCAGTGAGCAGAGGTCCTTACTGCTGAGCCTGAGAAGCTACATTGAGTCCCTGGCACCTACAAGATGGAGGGAGAGAATTAACTCCTGCAAGATGTGTCCTTCTATTTCCCTCTCTTTCTCCCTGATACACACATTGGAATAAATGTAATTAAAATTTAAAAACAAACTTAAAATTAGACAATTTTTTTCTTAAGTGATTCATTTAAAATCCATACTACAGGTGATTTGGGTGACATGTTCCCTGACCTTAAACTTGGTCTCGGTCTTTATCTCAGCCATGTCAGATCCTCCCTGTCCATATGTTAAGGACTGGCTCGGCCTTCTCTGTGACATCCCTCATAAGCCTGGCTCAGAATGGCAGATTATAGAAATCTGTGTGTGTGATGTAGTGGGAACTTAGTTACAGAACTTAATGTGTTGAGGTTTGCTCTTTTAGCTTTCATCTTTTTCTCTGTAACTTTTACTAATTACTTTTTAAATAATGAAGGGCATTTTGATGGTTCTAAGCTCAAAAGATACACATTGAAAAAACTCTTGTCTCTAGCCACCTCCTTCATCTGAGATACAGCATCAATAATTTCTTCAGTGTCTGTCTACTCTACAAGAGCTTGTGTGTGTGTGTGTGTGTGTGTGTGTGTATGATATTGCACATGCATGGGTGCACATACATACGGTGTGCACTCACACACGTGAAGTACATTCATACATACATAATTTTTTTCTCATTGCCCACTTTTCAAAATAATATTTTTAATTTTTAGAATTTCATATATGTGTACAATACATTGTGATTATGTCTACCCCATTCACATGTCCGTCTACCCCTGAACCCCTTTTGGTTTAGTCAGAATAACCATGTGTATTTTATATGTTATTCTCTCCTTTGCCTGCATTGTTCCATATCTTTGCTTAATACATCTTGAAGATTTTTCTGAATCACTACATTATTTTTTGGTCACATAGTACTTTGCTGTAGATCAAGATAGACTATAATTTACCTAACTAGGGCCAGGCGGTGGTGGCACACGCCTTTAATCCCAGCACTTGGGAGGCAGAGGCAGGTGGATTTCTGAGTTCAAGGCCAGCCTGGTCTACAGAGTGAGTTCCAGGACAGCCAGGGCTACACAGAGAAACCCTGTCTCGAAAAACCAAAAAAAAAAAAAAAAAAAAAAAAATTACCTAATTTCTTGTTAATAGATAACTTGGTTGTTCATGTTTCATTTTTATACTAATTATGTATAACAACACATGTCTATGTAATATAAATCAAATATTTTCATAATTAAAATGAAGGTTTTCAAATACAGTTTCCCTTTTTAAAACTACCTTTTTTATTAAACATATTGGGTCCACTATTAATCAGATTAATTAATGTAGGGGCAAAGTAAATAGATTACAAAGGAAAAATAAATTAGAAATAGGTAAGGTTAAATCAGTGTGATGATGTTGGACATGTTTTCTCCTTCCAAACCTTCAGTAATCTGTTTTGAGTAAAGTGCATGAGGAATGTGACCGGCACATGTGTCCACATGAGGCAGGTCCCAGTCAGGGACAGCGGAGCGGGGACGCTCCACAGTGCTTCAGAGATGCTTTTACCCTTCTGTTTTGTCTTACAGGTATTTAATCAAGTTCCTTGCAAAGCTTGCCCAGACCAGTGACATTAATAAAATGACTCCTAGCAATATAGCCATTGTGTTGGGCCCTAACCTCCTGTGGGCTAAACAAGAAGGGTAAGTGATTCTTCCCCACCTCAGGCTTAAGCTGCTTCTTCCCGGTGGTTACCATTTCAAGAGACATGCTCAACTGCAGATGACTTCAGAGTGGTCTGAAGTGGCATTCCCATCCAGTCATGTTTGGAAGACAAAGCTGTGCACTCGGTGTTAACTCCTGTGCAGATGACACAGAAACACAGGTGACATTATTCCTACCTAAGAGAGCTTCCACTCCTGAGTTCTGAGGCAGCTTAGCAGCCCCTTTATGGTGACAGGCAAGACACACATCTCTGTGTATGTACCACAGGGATAGACCCATGAGCCAAGCCCTTAAGTGTCTCTAGCTATGCCTAATAATTTAACTGACATAAAGCAAATTGACAAGAGAAAAACCTATAGGTTTTTGCAAGTACATAGGGAAATGAAGGCATAAAGAAACACCCAAATGTTGCTCTAGCTGGGCAGTGTAGTAGTGTCTGAACATGTGGCAAGATGCCCTTGGGCTAGACAGTTGCGTGTAGACATGCTAGGAAGACGAGGATTGTCCCAGCAGTTGATTTGTACAGATTGGCCTCATCATTCTGTCATGGCTAGAAAAAATGGTTCTTTTCTCCAGTGTGGGGAAGGTGTCTTTCATATCTCCTGTCCTCAGGAAGGAAAAAGAAAGCCAGAACCCTCTCTGGCATCTGCTATTTTCACATGCTTTTACCTCAGCATGGCCCTATTCCACAGGGCACATTGGGGTGCTGACAGTGTAGGTAAGAGGGTGTGACAGCCTGCGGAGGCTGGTGAGCACCCTCCTTTGGGAGTAACACTTGTTCACCTTAGTGAATGAATAGTTTCCTGCCCTTGGCACTGAGACCAGAGAAGGAACCCTAGTATGCCACACAGCTTAGATCCTGCCCTTTGAGGACAGTATGCATAGTCCTGGATCACTGGCAGATGTCTTGACAGGCAGAGGTAGGTTATGAAGGACCTGTGTGTATGGCTGACTTGTTTGGAACTTACTCTTCAGGGAATCGTCAAGGCTCCTGTTCTGATGTTAATATAAAATGTCCCTTATGCAACCATATCTCAAACATGTTTCCCAAGTCATAGTACTGTTTCGTGGGGTTTGTAGAGCTATGGAGAGGTGGGGCCTAGCTGGGCAGTGGTGGCGCATGCCTTTAATCCCAGCACTTGGGAGGCAGAGACAGGCAGATTACTGAGTTTGAGGCCAGCCTTGTCTACAGAGTGAATTCCAGGACAGTCAAGGCTATACAGAGAAACCCTGTCTCGAAAAACTAAAAAGGAAAAAAAAATAGAGGTGAGGCCTGCTGTTGGAGGCAGGTTTTTAGGGTTCATTTTTGAAGGTGATACCTGGCCCCTGCTTCACCTCCATAAGAAGATCCTTCACAAAACTATTCTGCTGCTGTGACAGTTCTTTCACCTGTGTGGTAGAAACCATGAGCCCAACCAAGTCTTTGCTTCCTTGAGTCACTTTGCCATAGCAGTGTGACAGTAACTAATACTGGCCTAAGCAGAATGGCTTCACAGTGTTGCCTTTAGGAAGCCTTTGCTGGCCATGAGCCGTGTGGGTTAACTTGAAGAGATAGGCATGAGGGCTCAGCTTGGGAGCAGGTGCTCATCTGAGGATGCTGAGTTTGAAAAGAACCAGTAATTTGCTCGGGGCTCCATGACAGGACGGTGGTGGGGTATAAGCACTGGCCACAAAGTCCTTGTCCTTACTTGTCACTCCCTTATTGCTGCTGGCCAGCTTAGCAAATCAGTCATTCAATTGCTTGTGTATTCCCAGTTTTGTTTCAGAAAATAGTTGTAAGGATACAGTGTCATAAAGCAAAATTGAAGTTAAGTAGGAAGATGGGCTAAGTGCATAGATTATATAGCAAATAAATCCCTGACCGAAGATACCCACATAGAAGAGTAATGCAAGTCTTTAGCTGTGGGGACAAAAAGAATCTTCAAAGGAAAACAGACAAAATTCAAAAAGTAGTACAGCTTAGCTGGTTAAAAATCAGTACATTTGGGGGCTAGAGAGGTGGCTCAGCGGTTAAGAACACTGACTGCTCTTCCAGCCGTCCTGAGTTCAATTCCCAGCAACCACATGGTGACTCATAACCATCTGTAATGGAATCTGATGCCCTCTTCCAGTATGTCTGAAGAAAGCGACAGTATATTCACATATATAATATAAATAAATCTTTAAAAAAATTCCCAGCTCCCAGCATGAAATATTATAAGAATATCTTTTTAAAAATAATCAGTACAGTTAACAGTAATAGTCACAGCTTTCTATGCCCAGAAACTTGTCAGGAAGCACCATAGACCAAAGCTAGGAAGAAGATGCCCCAGATGTCTGAAAAACGCCTGAAAGAAAGCTGTGTGAATAATCAGCAGTATGTTTTTTAAAAGAATTCTTGGACTAGGACACACATGGGCATGGGCACTGAACTGAATCTTCATGTGAGGAAGAGTAGAAGGGCATTCTGCCAGGAGAGCTTGGGCCATGCTGGACGGTGCATGTGAAGGAGCTAGATGGTCTGATTGGTTAGGAAGTGGGTAGCACAATCTGAGGACTGAGACACAGTGACACTAGGACCAGAGAGGTTGGTTAGAGGCCATCAGACCTGAAAATGAGGCTCCTAGGAATCCAGTATCTTCCTAAATTATGCCCCTGTGCCTCAGACATCATGATGTGATAGATACCTGAGAGAACAGCTTAAAAGTATAAGCATTTATGTAGGTCTCATAGGTGTCAGCTGGCTGCATGGCTGTGATCATCTGACAAGGCAGACCCTCTTGGCAGCAGGAGCATGTGGCAGAAAGTGTTACCTAGGTCCTGCTGGCCAAGAAACAGAGCTAGAGAGGAAAGGGCCAGACATCTTTAAAGGTCTTTAGAGGCAATGCTGGTAAAATTCCTTCCCAGAGATGTGAAGCAGCATCTGTCCCTTCTTCCAAGGTCCCAGCCAAAACCTGAGGCATGATTCTGCCAGAGTTCAGTGAACCAATGAATTACTGGGTTTTCTTATAGAAATGGGGGTGGGGGTGGGGGGAGGGATGATTATATGGGCGTGGCCACTCCTGTAGCCAGCTGCAGATGAGGGCTTCCTCAGAGCTGCATAGATAAAGTTCCAAATCCAGTCTGTGTATATTCCATCCCTCAGCACACACCAGGCCATTTCAGGCAGTCCACTCTGATGAGGAAGGATTGATAATAGCTGGGTAATTCTTCCTCTTGGCCCATTACTGGCAAACTCTCAGGATAGGGCCTTGTGGGTTTACTTTTTGTATCTGTATGTAAATATTTTATTCATTAGCAATCATTGAGGTGCCTTGACAGCTTGAAGACATGTGTGGCTGCCAAGAGGAGCATTTTAATTGTTTGAACTTCCTTGCAGAACGCTGGCTGAAATAGCAGCTGCCACATCCGTCCACGTGGTCGCAGTGATTGAGCCCATCATCCAGCATGCAGATTGGTTCTTTCCCGGAGGTACTCATGACTCCAGGCTATGTGACAGTAGTATACCACATTTTTAAAAGAAAGAAAACATGTTAATGATTGTGTAATTGGTTTCACTTTCTCACACTTCACTTCAGATGTCATTCATATGCATTTGTATTTTGACATGATGATAATTATATTATTTTTCCATTTCCCTTAGTTTCACTAAAATATGCTTACATAGTATATATTGAATATCCGCTAGTTGCTATGATTGTATACTGTCTGTTCTGATGGATTCCCTAAGAAGGCAACCATATAAACAGATAAATTATAAAATTATCAAGTGGCAAATTGGAATGTTGGATAGAGAAAGATTTGACAAGCTCAGGTGCTAGGAAAAGAGAGCCAAGGTCTGTTTCTCAGGAGTGATACTGAAGGCATAGAGACCTTTTACTTAGCACAGGGTTTTTGATGAGTTTGGATAGTTGTTTGGACTATCAAAGGTAGAAAATAAAGCAGGCAAGGCTGGGGCTGTTTGGAGTTGGTTTGTGAAGGTCAGTGAATTAGGGTTTTCTTCTGTAGCTGGTGAATTTTCCAGTTTCTTTTGTGATTATGGGATCCACAGAGGTTCCCATGGCCTCCTCCTCAGGAGCTGGTTGTCTGTATGTTGATTCCCATGTCCTGCCCCTCCTTTTCTCAGCACAGTCCAGCTGCCTCGTCCACTGCAGTGTGCGCTCCTGATGCAGGGCTGGCTCAGTTCTCTTCTATCTTCCTGTCCTTGAGACTCACTCAGTGCTGGTGCTTATGCTGCCTTGGATCTCCTAACTGCCACAGGCAGTGAGCAGGCAATGCTGCCTTTCATTTCTAGTTTATATCAAAGGATTGGTTTCTGTCACTTTTTAAATGATTCAATAGGTTCTTCATGTTCCTTGTCCCTTTCTGAATTCTTGGATTTCTCTTTAAGAGCAGTAGAGCTGTGTGCTCAGCTGGCCTCGCTGGGGTCAAGGCCTATCTGTTTTACTTGAGCTCTGCCTGCGGAGTACCGAGGCTCTCATCCCACTGGGGTATTGGAGAGCTCTCCTGTGCCAAGTCTTACATTTGTTTCTCTTCTGACAGAGGTAGAATTCAATGTATCAGAAGCATTTGTGCCTCTTGCTACCCCAAATTCTAATCACTCATCCCATACTGGAAATGATTCTGACTTGGGGACTCTGGAGAGGAAGCGACCTGCCAGCATGGCAGTGATGGAAGGGGACTTGGTGAAGAAGGAGAGGTACGTACAGAATTGGTCACTTCCACAAAAATAATAGGTGTCATGTAGGAGGACATGTAACCATGCATCTGGTACTGGCTTAATGACCCCCTGTGTGACCCCGACACACAGTCCAGATAATTCAAGAACCACACTCTCCACCTCTACAGGCATTAATCTGAGCACAAAGTAGGGAGTGTAGCTTGTCTGTTCACATCTGTGCTTGTGCAGCAGCCTTTACTTAATGGCTTGTTAAATGCCCACAGTAAAAAGAGTGGTGTCACACTAAATCCACTTGCATGCGTCTTGAGTGTTAAGGAAACATAATTAACGTGTGGATTTTGGCTGAGGATCATATGAAGACAACCACGTTTCCCAGTGAGCTGTGGAGAAACATATTTTTGGCCTTGATACATTTGCTAACTGCTGAGAGAAGCCCCAGAATTTGACAGTCCTGGATGGGAGAAAATGTATGTTTTAAACTTAGAGGCAGTATGTTTCCATCCTATTGTCTATGGGCAATTTATGAGATGTTCAGTATTAATTAAGACTATATAAAATCTGTGCCTTAAGCGGGCAATGTAGCCCCTAAGTGAGGAAACTTACAGTTTTTCCAAGTAAGAGCCATGTGGAACAACACGCTGTCTTCATACACCTGACAGACTGTCTCACAGTGGTTTCTCTTGTTCAAAGAAAGCTTTACCTCCACAGTCTCTCTCCCTGAAATTCACCATCATCCTTTGTAATTGAGTACTGTTACCTGAGCCTCATTCAGTCCTCATCATCATCCCCTGGTGGCCTATTAGAGCTGTTAGTGTTCTGAATCTAAGTTACAGGAGGTGGCACAAGTCTCATTAGCCCATGACACACCATTCTTAGCTGTCTGCTCTGCTTATTCTCCAGTAAACATCATTCAGTTTTCCAAACTTAAGAAAATTAGGTTTGGCAGTGCATGCCCTAATGCTGTGAATGAAGAGTGTGTTTCTTCTACCCCATCCTTTAGACACCATCCTCCCAAAACCAACTATTTTTTTCCAGCTGGATGTAGCTTTCAGTCATATCCTCATGTGCACATGTGTATCTCATGCAAGTTCAGAGGCAGCATGGTGTGCTCTTGTGCAGCCACTGATATGCTTCTGAGTTTGGCTTCCACCTTCTTCCCACGTTTGAGATGGGAACTCGATTGGCATAGAACCTAAGTGTCACTCAACATGAGGCTGCCTGTTCGCTCTCAGCTGCACACACCCACCTGATCAAGGGCATTTATTGATCAGTATGTGAGGTGTTGGCTTTGCTAGGGTCCAAAGCCAGATCAGGTGCTTGCTTTGGTAACAGGGATGACCACTGACGTGTCTTGCCACTTACCTGCATGCTGGGCAACGTGGGCGGCTGTCCCTTCTGTGGTTTTAACCTGTGAGAACCAGCGGGCTTCTGTCTCTTTAGTCGGCATGTGTGGTGTGTTGACTGTTTCTTCTTTCTGTGTAGCTTTGGTGTGAAGCTTATGGACTTCCAGGCCCACCGGCGGGGTGGCACTCTAAATAGAAAGCACATATCCCCCGCTTTCCAGCCGCCACTCCCGCCCACGGATGGCAACGCCTTGGCTCCAGCAGGCCCAGAGCCCCCTTCTCAGAGCTCTAGGGCTGACAGCAGCTCAGGGGGTGGGCCTGTCCCCTCTTCTGCGGGCATATTGGAGCAGGGGCTGAGCCCAGGTGACAGCAGGTAAGGAGCCCACTTCTGCTAGCAGTCAAGGCTGGATGCCTCTGCCTTCTTCCAAGTGGCCGTCTTTGGCGTGGAGGCAGAGAGAGAACCAAATTTGCTTTCACTCCTTTGGTTAGTGGGAGAGAAAGATTGCAAAATGCTTGTTTGCTTTTCTGTTTTCAGAAGAAAGCAGCACTTGTTTGTGTGCTTTGGTGCTGGAGATAGAGACTAACGGGTGTCTAATGCTGTGCTCAGCCTCTCCCTGTTCAGTGTGTAGCTGTCAGTGTGCACGGACCGTTTGCCTGTTGTTGTTCAGAGTGCTAACGAGGGAGCATTTGAAAGCAGGGCACTAGCTGAGTCACAGGATTCTTGC
The DNA here is from genome assembly GCF_011762505.2 of Arvicanthis niloticus. NCBI lineage: Eukaryota > Metazoa > Chordata > Mammalia > Rodentia > Muridae > Arvicanthis > Arvicanthis niloticus. The sequence continues at coordinate 90,589,914 of NC_047658.1, read as the reverse complement.
CATTTGTCATCCATTTACTCATTTAATAATTATATTCAGTTGCACAGATTCACCAAGTAGCTGCTGTTGCACCAGGCTGCCAGCACACTGGATGACTAAGGGTCCCTCCACCCCTCAGGCACATGGTTCAAGGAAGAAAATAAGGCTGTATGTTTTCTGAAAAGGCTTGTTCATTTGCTTGAATTTCTGACAAGATGCTGGGAGCTGGGCTTCACAGTGGATCACCTTAAGAGACTTTCCGGTTGGAGATTTCCACTCTGTACCACTCAGTTCTCTGCTAATCAGGCAGACAGAGTCCACTGCAAGGCTGATTTCTGCTTCAGAGCCGGTGGCTCTGCAGGAGATAAGAGCCCTGCCCAAGTGCCGACGTTTAAATTGTCATTGCTTTAGTCCTCATCTTTGGCCAGCCACATAGTGCCACATGGTCACAAATACACAAATGTGCATATATATGCAGTAAATGTACACAAAACAAAACCTATTTACCCATGCATGGTTTCTCACACAGGTGGATCTTTCTTGGAGAACTCTGATTGCATCTTTTTTGTTGTTGATAAGATAGGATAGTCCTGTCCTGGTGGTATAATCCCATAATCCCAGTCACTTGGAAGGAAGAATAATTACAAGTTCAAGGCCAGTGTGGGTAACAGTGAGACCTTGTCTCAAAGTAAAAACTAAAGCATAGGGCTGAGGATGTAGCTCAGGTCGGAGAACTTGCATGGTATGGCAGTAGACTTCAGAGAGAGCATAGGACTCCTGTTCTGTCGCCATAGCTGGACTCAGTGCTTATGTTTATCCATGAGTCCTCCTCGACACCTGTAATCTAGGGAAGTCCATCTTTCAGTCAAGAAGTCTTACAATTTTGCCCTTGGCTGTACTTTATGAATGTGCTGCAGGTGCCGTGCTGTCAGTGAGCACTCCGACATGCTGGCCTTGGCTTTAGAGTAAACGGTTTCTGTTTGTCTGAGTGTATAAGCCAATGCACGTATCTTTATTTCCTCATGACATTCAGTTTGTTTAACCAAAGCTGAATATTTAAGGAAATAGTCAGTCGTCTGCAGAAAAAGGAGTGTGTGTCAGCCATCGGTCTCCCTTCTAGTTTTTATACTTGAAATATTTTTGTGCATACTTCAGTGGCATCTGCCCTTTTGTGACCTTGACAAAATATAATCTTTGGTATAAAAAGCTATGAGCCAGGAAGTAAGAGGCCTGGATTGGCTGCCTCCCCTGCTACTATCAGCTTTAGGCTGAGTCATCCAGCAGCTTCTCAGAACTTCTCAGTCCAGATAACTGATGACAATTAAGCCCTTTTTAATCAGAGTTACTTTGCAATTGTTACTTTTGTACAACAGCTAGTAGAAAGTCCTCAAGCCTCATTTTCTTAAAATAGCACCCAGTTTAAGTACATGCAAAACAGAACTTGAGGCTTACTGTGGATGCTCTGAAATGCTTGGCCTTAATGTCTGTGGCAAAGTAGCTGAAACTTAGTCTGTTGCAGGGAATCTCAAAATGCCTAGTCTCTGAGTAAATACTTATCTGCCCAATTTGAGCTATTTAAAATTTCGGATAATCTTCATTTCTCTGGGTTCTCATGTACATAGATCCAGCTGACTATGTTTCAGATAATTTTTAAAACTTTTTCCTGTAGGGCTGGAGACATGGCTCGGTCTGTGTGCACCTCCACACATGTAACACACACACATCTTAAAACAAAACCAGTAGTATCAGACACCTTTTGTCTGCCATTCTCCAGACAAGACAGCATATCCAGCATTCCTGTGGCTTCTCCACTGTCTTGGTTGTTATGAGAGGTGACCTATGGTGCCCAGGAAGGTGTTGACATTAGGTTCTAATGCCATTTTGTATAGAGGGCTGCCTCAGCCATGACTTTTGCTATCTATTAGAGTCCTGGAACTTCACAGTCCCAAACCCCCTACAAGGATGAACTATATTTTATATACTTAGCTTTTTTCCAGGAAATGCCTGACCTCTGACCTCTAACTTTACCTTTACCCCTCACAGTCCTCCAAAACCCAAAGACTCTGTGTCTGCAGCTCTCCCTGCAGCAGGAAGAAACAGCAACCAGATGACCACGGTCCCAAACCAGGCCCAGACAGGTGGCAACTCCAATCAGCTCTCAGTAGGCACACCTCACAGTGCAGCTGGTCCCAGCCCACACACTCTTCGTCGAGGTAAGTGTCCTGCATTCCCTGTGCTTGGGAGAGTGTAAGAACTTCTGGAAGTTACTGCAGAGAGTCAGGAGGAGAAACTCTTGTTACCAGTTAACAAGCAGGAAAATCAGTCATCAAAGAGGAAAAAACATTGAAGAAAACTGAAAACAGAGAAAAGAAATGCCAAAACTATAAAACTTAACCAGCAGAAAGTGAATTCAGAAAGTGCAGTCACGTCAGGTTTCTAGGAAGTTGGTGTTCCAAGCCAGCTGTTTGGGAACCACCGTAGCCTCTTTGACGCTGAGCTTGTGAGCCAGACCTGCAGGCCCAGGGGTTTCTGGCTTGGGAGTAATATCATTGAAACAGTTCCCTCCTGTCTCCTTTGCCCTCCTCAACCCAGCAGCCAGGGCTGTTGCTCTGAAGCACAAAGAAGCTGTTTCACCAACCCCTCTCCCACAGGCACAAGCCATTTCTGTCATGCCACTCTTTGGGGTTTTTTGTCATAGCATTTATTTTTCTTTCTGCTGTAATTCTTCCCAATCCCTGTGCTACAGTGCACATGTAGGGTCAAAAGACAACCTTGGGTTTTGTCCTCAGCTTCTACCTGTTTTTCCACTATGTATGCTGGGTCAGCTGCCCAGGGGAATTCTGGGGATTCTCTCATTTCCACCTTCCATCTCTCTATTGGAGGAGCATCACAGGTGTGCTCCCGTGCTGAGCACTGGTCCTCACACTTGCATAGCAAGAGCTTTACGTGCCTGAGGCATTGTGTTCTAGCTGCTAAGTGTCTTTCTTGACCTGAATTTGTAAATCTTGTTTAGTTCATATCATTCTCCCCAAGGTCTTAGTGAGCGCAGTTCCTACCTGTCTCTTACTCAACATCCTACCCACTTGTGTGCCTGGCAGAGATGGCACTCAGTAAGCTCGTGTGGTCTGGAGCTCTGGGTGCCTCAGAGGGCTAGAAAAACTGGGACTAACTTTATCCCTACCTTAGTCAGTATTCTGTTGCTGTGAGGAGACACCATGACAAAGGCAGTTCTTAGAGAAGAAAGCATTTCATTGAGGGGTTTGCTTACAGTTTCCGAGGGTTAGGTTAGTCCATGATCATCATGGCAGGAAGCGTGCAGGTGCTGCTGGAGCAGTGGCTGAGAGCTTTTCATTCTGGTCTATAGGCAGCAGGCAGGCAGGCAGGCAGGCAGGCAGGCAGACAGACAGACAGACAGACAGACAGACAGACAGACACTGGGCCTGGAGTGGGCCTTTGAAGCCTCAGAGCCCACCTCCAGTGACATACCTCCTCCAACAAGGCCACATCTCCTGTTTCTACAAAACTCTGCTAACTGGTGACTAAGCATTCAAACATATGACTCTGTGGGAGCATTTTCATTCAAACCACAGTTTCTGAACCTTTGTTGATGTCTGTAGGTAGTTTTGGTTGTCACAAACAGCAGGAGGTGACAACAGTTAGGGAACAGAGGCAGGGATGCTAACAGCATTGGCAGTGTGCGGCACAGCTGCTAGTGCTGCTCAACTGGAGAGACCATGGTCTAGAGAGGGTCGTGTTCCAACAGAGATGGATGCATGAGGAAAGCCACACCTCTTACTGCAGGTCCAGCCAGTTCAAGTCCATGTTGGCCAGCTTGTCCCATGGTCCCTATGGTGTTTACTAACGTGTGAAAGATCCTCACCTCACAGTGTCTCATCATTCTGGTTGCTCAAGAAACTGAATTTAACATAGCAAGGGGCACATGTATGCTGAAACATGTTTCTGAGTTTGTATTTTTTACATTTCTCTGAAATTAAGACTGGGGGAAGACAGTCCTTTACCATTGGAAAACCTCCAGGTAGGAATGAGGATATGGATACGATGCTGGAGAGAAGTCACAGAAGACCATCTAACTTGAAAGAAAGGGATTTATGGTCTTGGAGGCTGGGAAATCCATGGGTGACTTGGTGTCAATCTTGCGGTGAAGCCTTATGCTGCTTCAACTCCTGGAGCAAAGCAGAAGGGAAGAGGGCTGCAGGAGAAAGCCAGGGAGGGAGCCAAAGGCAGGAACAATTCATGAGGTGCTTCCTTTAGGCCTCCCACTGTGAGTTATGGCCCCAACACACAGACTTGGGGCAGGGAACTGAAATCACAGCACCAAGCACATAATAAATAATATTGCAGACTTCTGCACACATGCTCACTGGAGTGCACAGTGGCCCTCAGGGAGAGGTGGTTAAGAGAAGAGTAGACACAGGCTGCCAAACTTTTGAGAAGCTGCAGCATGTTCTCCAGGATCAGCCCTTAGAGCAATGCATGACAGACCGTAAGGCCTCTTCTCTACTAGATCTTAGAGATGACAAGTGTGTTCAGCACAAGAACTGCTCATACGCAGGCATGTGGGCTGTAGGAGCTCGGGAGACAGGACCCAGGCCACACCCCTTGCTTGCTCTGCACCCTTTTTTTCTGGCCATGCTCTAGTCATTAGATGCTCAGGTGTCCTGGCACCCTGCTGAAATGGGGACCATGAGAGGTATCAGACTCTAGTAAGGGGGAGCAGCTTGAAAGGGTTGTTCCATCTTCACCACAGAACTAGCTGAACGCTGGAGCAGGGCAGCTGAACAGTAGAGCTGTCTGGGATGGGGTGGGGAGACAGCAGGCAGGCCACAGGCAGTGTTGTCAGAAAGGGCCACTAACCATTGCAGTGACTCAGGGAAGGTGGCAGTGGACACAGGAGAGAGATCAAGAAGATCTGACCTCTATCTTCGATGCCACTCTTAATGCAAGGGCATTGTAGAAGATGAAAAAGACCCTGAACTCCAGAATGTGTTCTGTCTTTAGCCTAAAGGTACACACTGCTTACAGGATGCTAACTTGACCTTTTCCAATGTACCTTGCATGTATATAGGAGAAATAAAAATACGAGGAGGGTCAAATGAAGGAGAGTTGCAAGTATTAAATTCATTGTTGGATTTTTTGAGACGGGATCTTGCTGTGTAGCCCAGGCTAGCCTCATACACTCAAAGTGTTCCAACCTCAGCCTCCTGAGCACTGGAATTACAAACTTGTGCCCCTCCCCCTCCTCTGTAGCATATGTACTCTTTCTAAAGCACTCCACAAACGCTGATGATCATTAATAAATACACTTTTTAAGCAGGAAGGCAAGCTTGGTTCCAATATGGCCATAAGCCCCCTTCATCCTTATTGCTCTCCTGTCCTATACTCCTGTCTTCTCCATCTGTCCTGCCTGCCTGAGCACAGCTATAAAGATGGCTCCCCAGAACCCAAAAGGTCCTGCAGGACCAGTTTTATTCTGCCTGCCTGCACTTCAGCATCCTAGCACCTCCATCATGGTCCCAGACAAGATCTGTTTGTCTCCAGCCCGGCTGCCCTGTGCACTGTTCTCAGGCTTCCTCACCTTAGTCTTCTGCATTATAAATGTCAGACATGAGTTCATCTCCAGTGTGAGTTTACAGTTAGTACTGCTTAGAGCAGAAAACCAGATTTTTTTCTTCTCACCCTCCCTTTCCACTTCTTGTTTGTTTGTTTGTTTTTGTTTTTCGAGACAGGGTTTCTCTGTGTAGTCCTGGCTGTCCTGGAACTCACTCTGTAGACCAGGCTGGCCTCGAACTCAGAAATCCACCTGCCTCTGCCTCCCAAGTGCTGGGATTAAAGGCGTGCGCCACCACCGCCCGACTCCCTTTCCACTTCTTTTTCTCTTCTTTTTTTTTTTTTTTCTCCTCCTCCTCTTCCTTAATGCTTACATCAACCAGAGTGTAGCTAATATTCCAAAGAGCTTTTGTAAGCTGACTGTTGTTTCTGTAGGGAAAGATTTTATGAGTTGCTGGGCTCAGAGTTCTCGGCCCATATATCAGAGCAAACATCATATAACCCCTCTTGCTGGGCCCTGTGAATAGAAAGAAAAGCAGTGTGGGAAGGAAAAGGAGGAAAAAGAATTTGGGGAGACCACATGAGATAGGTTTGAATCTGTTCCATTGCCTATTAGCTGTGCGATTATTAGAAAATAACCTGCCAGATTCCACTCTGGGCCAGTTCCACAGTGATCTAGTGAGATGGACATAAGAGGCCTGGTTTACAGATGAGTGATGCCTGCTTATTTCTGTCCTCTGATTCTTCCTGTCTTGGGGTTCTCAGTATGACCTTGGGAGAAATGTGTTCAAGATGCTCCTCTTTGTCCCCACCATCCTCTTCTTACCACCAGATTCTCTTCAGATCTAAGCTGGCCTCAGAGAGGGATTGTGATTCGGCTCATTTTAGGGAAATAGATGCAGGCTGGTTTGTAATTGATTATATCTAAAATGTGTCCAGAATTGGTAGAATTTCCATGAGTAAAAAATAAAGTCAGGGTCTGAGGGGAGGATGTAGTCCAGTGGTAGAGTGCATGCCCAGCATGGAGGGGGCCCAGGTTCAATCCCAGTAGCTACCCTCCCCCACACCTACCTCAGACCCTGCAGAAAATGCTTAGACAATTGCAAGTGGAGGTGGGCGCCTCTGTTCTTCTTCCTAGATTTGTTCCCATACTTTAAAGTCAAAGTGTGTGGGGACTCTGGAAAAGGGCCATTAAAAAGCCCTCAATTTTCTGTTTTGTATGGGTGTGTAGTCTCTCTTAAACTGAGTTTTCTTCCTTTTGAACTTGTAAAATGACAGGTCACTAAGACACACACACACACACATATTCATGCACTTAACTTTTTACATAAATTGCTTTACTGAACTAGTTTAAGTTTACAGTTTTGTTCCCACTATGCCTGTTACCCCATAGTTACTGTCTGGCTTTATTACCCCGCATTTGTTACAGCCAAGACACCAGTGTCAGTGTCATTAATTCCACACTGGATTCAGCTTTTCCATTTGTCCATAGTGTCCACCTTGCCTTCTACTTACTGCCCAAGAAACACTTTGTTTTGTTTCTGTGTTCTGGCTCTTTAGTGTCCTCAGGTTGGAAAGGGGTCTGTTTTTCCTTCGTTTCTGTGGCTGTTTGCCAAAAGTTCTTGGGAGTGGACGGGTCTAAAGCTGGGGACTCATACACCAGGCCCCTCCTGGCATATCTGTACCCCTCCCACAACCACACACAGTCCTAACCCCTGCTCTTACTAACCTGTTTTCTCTCTTCTGTGCAGCTGTGAAGAAACCTGCCCCGGCACCCCCCAAACCAGGAAACCCACCTCCTGGCCACCCTGGAGGGCAGAGCTCTTCAGGCACAGGCACATCCCCAAAGCCAAGCGCCCGAAGCCCATCGCCACCTCAGCAGCAGCAGCAGCAGCAGCAGACACCAGGCATGCGCCGCTGCTCCAGCAGTCTGCCTCCCATCCAGGCGCCCAGCCACCCACCACCACAGCCCCCCACACAGCCTCGGTTGGGTGAACAGGGACCAGAGCCGGGCCCCACACCACCTCAAACCCCCACACCACCTAGCACCCCACCCCTGGCCAAGCAGAATCTATCACAAAGCGAGACCACACAGCTGCAAGGAACCCTCCCAAGACCACGGCCGGTGCCCAAACCCCGAAACAGGCCTAGTGTGCCACCACCCCCAAATCCACCTGGAACCCACACGGGGGATGGTGGCCTCACACCCGCAGTGCCCACAGCTTCCAGAATCGTCACTGGTGAGTAGCAGGTGCCCCGGTATTCTCTTGGGCTTCCCTTGAGGGCAGTCACCCCAAGCCAGGTTGAGCAAGTACGTGCTGGGAGTGCAGCCACACTTGATTCCTTTGAGCCATTTGTGGCTGCTTTTATGTCAAGACAGCAAAGATGTCTGCCATGGCACGGATCATAAGCCTGTAGTTTTCTTCTAGGTGGAAGACTGTCTTCATTTCCATACTGTAAAGTCAAATGCCTTTAAGTCCAGGTGGAAGGTATTGTACAACATGAACATGGAGTTCATAGTCAATTCCTTCTCAAAAGCTGGGCATAGTGACCAATACTTGAAGACAGGAGCCTCATCCACAAAGCAAGTTATAGGCCACACTGGACTTAGTGTAAAAGTAAAATGCATATACTAAGTGCAGACCTTCAGAAAGCACCATCCGCTAAATCGAATGCTCTGGGAAGGCAGGTCTTCTGAGCACATCAGATCACTGTGATAGCCTCAAATGGCTTAGTGGGGGTGAGTGGAAATTGTCCCATCATCCCCATGGATCTGCCTTAGGCATGAAGTTGATTGTACATTGTAGGGCTACCTTGTGGGGTATTTTAATAGATAGTACTATAAATCATGATAGGAAGAATGTTTGCCACCTGAGTACTGAACTTTCTATTTAGTTTGAAAAATAATGGGTTCTTTGGTGTTTTTAATGGTCATTTCTTAACAGCAGCTTGCTTTTAATTACTGCAACCTTGCTGTGGGTTGTCTTGTATGGGAGCATGCTAGTAGAAGCCACTGCTCTGTACCTCTGGCTCTCCAGCCCTCACAAGTGACTTCTCAGCAGATGATAACCCAATGCGAAACCCAAAATAATAAGTTAACTAACTATAAAAAGTTTTTTTCCAGGAATATAATGCATCGTTTAATGTATGTTACCAGTAGTTAATAACCGTTTCTATGACAGCAGGTTGTTTATTTGACTAGCACAAAGCCACATTGGTTTCTTTGCTATGTGTTTCCCACTAGATGCCCTTCCCGGTGCCCTCACAGGTGGGGAAGGTTTCCAGAACTAAGGTCTGTAACACCAGCAGCTTGAACTGCAGCTGCAAGCGCCCCGCTTAGCCATGTTCTGTGTGTGCTTGGCTTTGTGCTCAGAGTGGCCATTTGACCCCATGCCATGGCCATCAGTCAGCCATCCATTCTGTGTCGTATAGTTATGCCTTTTGTCCCGTCAGAAGAATTGTGAGCTTTAGCTTTGCCCCAAATCTAAGAAGACGCTGTCACTAGGGTGAGATCTCAGTTTGAAGCCCTCAGATAAGATGCTGTATTGTTCCATTTTTTTCTTTGGGTAAGCCTCTCCCAGGGTTCTGCTCTTCTCAGTACTATTTACCTGTCACTGGCTTATCAGTATCCAACAGAAGAGGACCAGGGTACCATCAACACAGAAAATTACGCACCCCTGTGTTTTGTGCTTTAATTTTTAATTTTGTATCTTAAGTGCAAAGTAACTGCATGGAGCTTCTTAATTGATGTCTAAAACTCTCAGCCCCTCCAAACGTCCCAGATAATCCTCCCCTGAGCCCCCTTTATGCCCTTTGCATCTAGCATGCTTACATTTTGCTTTCCTAAGCTGTATGAGATTTTAAAAGACACACGGAGGCTCACCTGAACATACCTTTGGGCATATATTGGGCAGCAGAGTCTCCCATATGGAACAGCTGCTTTATTCAGTGCTCTTGGCCTTTTTTTTTTTTTTTTTTTTGGTTTTTTTCGAGACAGGGTTTCTCTGTGTAGCCCTGGCTGTCCTGGAACTCACTCTGTAGACCAGGCTGGCCTCGAACTCAGAAATCCGCCTGCCTCTGCCTCCCAAGTGCTGGGATTAAAGGCGTGCGCCACCACTGCCCGGCGGTCTTAGCCTTTTATAAGATATATAGTGTAAGTGTTCACAGCATAGTTCAAGCTTGATATGGTGGAGGATATAGACATTCATCTGCTTTCCTCAGGACCTGGTAATTAACCCATTAGTTGAGTGACTAAACCTTAGTTAAGACTGAGCCTTTTAACCCTTTAATACTTATGACACCAAAATTTTACTCAGTTCTTTTAACTAGACTAGAGAACTCTGCAAACCAGAAATAAGCCTATTTTGTAGTACCATGGGCACCCATGATATTGCCATGTCTGTGTATTTATTGCCAAAAGATTATTTTAATTGATTTATCAGTCACTACACTTTATAGTGAGGTGAAATTTTACTTTTAAAAATAATCTAAGATGTTATCTGGTTTTTTTTTATTCTTTGCTATAAATTTTCTTAGCACAAAAATTCCAGGATCCCTGTAGTTTCCTTTGTATTGTAGCATTAACCTAAAGTATCTTAACGTCCCCAGCCTACACACACTTGAAAATGTATAGAAGGCCAGCCTGTGGAATTTAGGAATCTCCTCTAGCATGGATCATGCCGTTAGTGACTCTTCTTGGATATGGTCTTCAAGACAAAGTATACAGCACAGCCTTTTATTGTGACATGCTTTAACTTACGAAACTTTGAAAAGATTCCAGAAAACATCTCACCATTTGCATCATTTAACTTAAAGTTTCAGGCGTTAGGGATTGAGTGAACACTGTGAGCAGGGCACACTGCCAAGCTGACTTGGTAGCTCACTCTCGTCTTCAAAACTCAGTTCAGAGCTCTGGAGAAGGGAGAGGTTCTGGGCCATCCTAAATATCAAGCTCTCATTGTGACTGTGTAAAGCAGTAGGATTTTAGCAAAGAGTATTCTAATTTAAACATTTTATTAAATAATTTAGATGTATGACCTGCCATATTCAGTAAGAACTGAAATTGGAATGTTTAATGGTAAGGAAAAGGCAACTGATTGGCCAAAGCATTTTTGCTACTTTATGATCGTATTTGTGCACTAATGGCTGTCACTAACCAAGTCACCCTAACCCTGCCTGCCTGCACCCCTACTAATAGTGCATGCACTAAGGAGGGCTGACCGTGTCCATGCTTGCTCTTCATTGTTCTTCATTGTTCTAAGAACTAAATGTGTTCACGGACTTTAACAGGTGGTCACTGGGCTGGCCTTGTTATGCCTTCATTTGTATTCTTTCCTCTCCTAGCAGGCTTGAGATATAGTAGACAGAGCATGTGCTATAGCACAGGAGACACCCTGGGAAGGCACAACCTGGTTGATGTGTCAAGTGCCGACATTGGGCACAATGGGTAAAGGGATTAAATCAGATGAAATAAGAAAGGCTCTATCAGCCCTTAATAGCAGTAGGTGAGCGAACGATAGTTAGCTATTATTGTGTTACATGCCAGACTAGGCCTTGTAGAACCCAGAGAGAAACAAGAGGTTTCAAGCACCACCTAGGTATTTGGATCTTTATTTTCTAGTTGCAGAAGTCTGCTTCTAGCCTACCTTTAAAGACTGTCTCGGTCTGTTTTCTGAAGGCAGGGAAGTACATGATCTCATTTGCCCTGTATGAATTTTATCTCAGCATTACAATTTTCCTTTGCATTCTGTGCCATTACCCACATAGGAGTATAGCACTCACTATTTCATCAGCTGTGTGTGCTGTTCATACTTATAGTTGAACATTTACTGGGCTTCTAATTGCAGTTTAATATGTAGATGGTGTATTCATGGGAAGTCAGACATTCAGTGAGATTGAGTATAATCCCTCCTTTAACTAGAGTAGTGGTTTTCAACCTGTGAGTTGCAACACCAAAAGACCATCAGTAAACACATTTTTTTTACATCACAGTTGATAGTAGTAGCAAAATTACAGTTATAAAGTAGCAATGAAAATAAGCTTATGATTGAGGGTCACCACAGATGAAGGACTGTATTAAAGGGTCACAGTAGTAGGAAGGTTGAGAACCACTGGGCTAGAGTAATAAGAAGCTCACTTCGTTGTTCACAGACCGGACTTGCTAAGGGTCCTGGGGCTTTCAGACCTGAGAGAGGCTGGGTGGCGGCAGTGATGTTTGGAGCTTCACTATGCATTGGGTTGCTTTCCAGGGTGTGTTTGAATCTGGTGCTTATATGAGTTGATATCAAAATAGCATTTTTGAAGAAAAGGGTTGCAACTTAAAGCACATAATCAAACTTATTGAAGTGAAAATTCTTCTAGACCCGTACCATAAACTCTATAGAGTGCCAGTCCTGCCCCTTGAAGGCCTGTCTCCCAAATTAAGACACTCACTCAAGAAAGAATGCATTCATTTGTCAGGATCCCAGGTCCATCTCACCATCCTCCCTGTGCCTTGAGGCCAAGTAAGGCATGTTACCTGATGCTCTTTTCTGGGTTTCTTGTTATCTTTAAATTATCTTTAATATGAACTTAACTCCAAGGGATGTACTTACAGACCAGCCCTTCTTGGAGATGTGTGGAATCATTAAAAGAGGGGGAAAAAAGGCTTGAGGGTGTCTTCTAAAGTGACACTTTTCTTGACTGCAGTGGACCAGGTGTTCACAACTTCAGCCATTATCTCCTCAGACAATGTCTTCTCCCTTGGGATGCTCACAGAGGATATACATGGTCCTCTGGGAGGTGGAGAAACACAGTGCAGTTCAGAGAACCCAGATATGCTGTGTTTGCTTTGTGTCTGACCCATGCTGGCATGTCACCTTGATATAGTGGTGCCCTTGGTCTCCACGGTAGAGCTAATGCTGATATAGTGTATACAGCAACTCACTGAAGTGGTATGACACAGCTGGGGAATGCACATGTCTTCATTCTGTAGCAGATGCACAGCTGTGTTTGCTGTCCTTCCAGAAACTGGCCCTGTACACCATGAAGCCCTTCTTACCACTCCCTGCACACACTCCATTGTTTCCTATCACAAAACAATTTCTGTGAGAATGAGAGAGGCTGGGAAGGGCAGATTGGACAGACAGGAGGCAGAAGAAAGCCATGCCCTTACACCTCGCCACATGGGTTTTGTCCTAAATATATTATTGTTTTCATCATAAGTAGAGAATTTCAGAAAAGTACAAATTAAGAAATGATATGTGCCGGGCAGTGGTGGTGCATACCTTTATTCCCAGCTCTTGGGAGGCAGAGGCAGGTGGATTTCTGAGTTCGAGGCCAGCCTGGTCTACAGAGTGAGTTCCAGGACAGCCAGGACTACAGAGAAACTCTTGTCTCAGAAAAAAGAAAGAAAAGAAAAGGAAAGGAAAAAGAAAGAAAGAAAGAGAAGGAAGGAAGGAAGGAAGGAAGGAAGGAAGGAAGGAAAAGGAAAAGGAAAAGGAAAAGGAAAAGAAAAGATATATATGCCAGGCAGTGGTGGCACACACCTTTAATCCCAGCACTTGGAAGGCAGAAGCAGGCAGATCTCTGAGTTCAAGGCTAGCCTGGTCTACAAGATCAAGTTCCAGAACACCCAGGGCTACACAGAGAAACCCTGTCTTTAATTTAAAAAAAAAAAAAAAGTGTATCTGGATGGATTAGGAAAAGAAGAGCCAGTTTGTCCTCTGAAACAGCTGTAGCACGAACAGAGGCATAACAAGTTGACATCTGGTTACTATGCATCTGCACTCTGCATGCTCCACCAGCTCGTGTCTGTCCCTTAGTCCTTGTCCCTGGGCTGGCAGTGGCATCTGGGGTAGGTAGGGTTATAGGGCAGAGACTTGAGTTTGTGATGATTTTCTTGTTCACTGCTGCCTTGAGTCATGGCCACCTCTCTGCATGAGACTGTGAGAAGGAAGGGTTGGAAAGGTGTTTGCACCAGTCCGCTATTTATCTGTCCATCCACTACTTTGTGCCAATCATGGCTGTAAGCACTAAACAAGACAGGTATGCCCTTGCCCTGTGTGAGCCACAAGTCTGAGACGTCCTTAATTCTGTGTACACAGACTCCTTTTGATTTATCTGTGAACCATGAGATTCAGACCCATTCAGTTGGTTTTCAAGTTCCTATAAGTCTGAAATGTCTGGAATGGTGCTGAGCGCCTGGACCCTTTAATTCCTTGGCACATCCATAATCTTAAAATTTTCCCCTAGTTACGGTACAAGGATAAGTTTCTTGACCTAGGAAAAAGTAAACCCACAGCTCAGAACTATACGGAGAGAGGCCAAGAGGGGCTCTGGGGAAGGGGAAGAAACCAGTCTCCTGGCTTACCTATGGGTTTCGTCAAGGCCACATCTGTCTCCTTCATTAGTGTGTCCGTCCTTGCCAGGCAGAGCAGGACCCAGCATGTGGTAGTCTGGAAGAGAGCTGTGGTTAATGAAGTGGTCTTATGAACATGGAAGGAGAGGGGCAGCGGCTTAAGGCCTGTATATTTGCCATCTTACTGAAGGAATTTCCAGTCAACCTAAGAAAACATCATAAGAGATTTCAGCGTATTAGTGTTAAAAAAATAGTATTTAGAGATTTGGTGGTCTACTGAAATTGTTGTCACAAAAGGTGAATGTGTCCCACTGGGGACACTTAATGGAGGTCAGTAAGCTATATGCTACCAGCATTTTGTTGGTAAAAGCCACAAGAGTCTACCCAGTATCCTACAGTGCAGAGGATAGTCCCTGCAACTCAGAGTAACTCAATCCAAGTTTTGATTCAGTGCAGGTTGAGGTCACAGCTTTATAGCCCAGAGGTAACCCCTGCAGTCTCAGAAGAGAGTTCTTCCCAGGGCAATCTTGCCCAGCAGCATAGATGTTGTTAGGAACCCACAGTTAGTGCACTGGAGGCCTAGGTGAGAGTGGAATTGCCCTCACTCAAAGCAAGCATCCTTCAAGTGTCACATCCCTCTGGCTGCCCAGGCTCTCAGGTGTTCCAGTGGGCTGATGTAGACAACTGCTGCCTAGAGTCTCAAGGCCTCAAAACCTCTGGAAAGGGCTGTGTTTGTGCACAGGCTGACTCAGACCTTCCAGCCTCCTTCTTAGCGCATTGGTGGCATTTGGACCTAACTCTCACTGATACCATGTTTCTTCATGTTTTTTGTCCAGACACCAATTCTAGGGTTTCTGAATCAATTCGCAGCATCTTTCCTGAAATACATTCAGACTTGGCAAGCAAAGAAGTGCCTGGCCACATCCTGCTGGACATAGACAATGACACAGAAAGTACTGCATTGTGAAGAAAGCCATTTGCCAGCCTTTGGCCCTCCATCCCAGTGAGCAGAACTGGGTCAGGCAAGCCTCTGTCTCTGCAGACCAAACAGTGAGAAGCTTTCAGTGGGGGAAGGAAGGTCTGACCACGAAGGACTAGACTCCCACGGCCCAAGGAGAAGGTGATGGCCGGTCCTCAAAGCTGAATGACCTGTGTCGTAAAGAAGTTGGCTTGCTTTATCTAGGATGAAAATCATGCCAAAAATGATCAGGACAAAGAAATATTACAGCAGAAAGAGTATACTGCCGAGAAATGTATGGGAAGCCTTTGCCAGTGCTGTCAGCTCAGACAGCACTAGGAGTGACTCAGAAGAGACTTACCTATCTATTTAATAAAACATTAATTATGCAAGTTGCCTACTTCCTGCTACTTGGACTTTGGTTCTCATGTACCAGAGGGAGCTTCCGTTCCTTCAGACTTGCTGCAGAATCATTTTGTATTAAATACAGTCTGTCTCCTCCAACCCCCAGAACCTCGAGCATTGTTGGCGACTGCTGGCTCTGTCGCCTCATCAGAATAGGTGCAAGTCGTGCCTTGTGGACCGCCAGAATATGGAGAGAAATATACCGTTCTTTTTTAAAAAAAACAAAAACAAAAAACAAAAAACAAAACTATAATTGCTACTTGATAAAGAGCAAATGTTATTCTAGTTTCGTGTTTAATTTGAACTAAATATATTCTGTGGTTTATATGAAAACTTGCTAGTTCTTGGAGGCAGACTCTGGTATGTATACATTTGTGTTTGTGCATATATGTGTGTGAGTGTGCCTATATGTTTGACTATAGGAATTTGAAACAATAGAGAAATGCTAGCGTGGTAGTTTCAGCACTTGGGAGGCAGAGGGTTATAAGTTTGAGCTAGCCTGGGATACATGGCAAGTCTCTGGGAGTGGGGAGTGGGGAAGCAGGTATGGTGTGACAGGTAGAAGAATCACGTATTTAAGGTCATCCTTAACTACATACTGAGTTATTTAGACCAGCATGCACTCTATGAGGCCATGTCTCAGAAAGACTGTCCAGCTGTGACTGGCTGCCAGGACCTGTAAGGACCATCCATGGCTAAGGCCTCTTTGTAGGTTTGCAATCTTGATATCTCTTTCTGGTCTGTTCAGAAAGACTTAGACTCAGGGAAGATGACTCCCAGTAACTTTCAGGGCCGTGTGTGTCTCTGTGTGTGTGTGTGTGTGTGTGTGTGTGTGTGTGTGTGTGTGTGTGTGTGTGTGTGTGTGTGCGCGCGCGCGCGCGTGTATCAGGAACTATGACAAGGGAGGAGCAGAATTGGACCTAAGGGAGGCTATCAGTCTGGACGGTTGTTCTTCTTGTGCCTCCTCCCTGTGGCCTGCCTGCCTAGGGTGCTTTTCTAGATAACAGAGAATTAGACCCTGACATTGGTAGATGCCTGGGACTTTGGTCTTTAGAGGTATGTGATCTCCTCTGGCTTAGAAGACATTGTGACTGAGCACAGTGTCTGCCTGCTTGGAATCCCAGCACTCAGGAGGCTGAGGCAAGAGCATTGTGAGTTTAAGTCTCTCTAAGCTGCAACTATCTCACAAAATAGACCAGAAATATGTCCATATGTGTATGTGTTGTTATCTATACACACATGCACATCTAAGCAAGGTCAAATATCTTTCTTCCCTCAATGTTCCTGGTACCTCCAAAGCCCTTTAAAGTAATGTAATTTGTCAATTACACTGAAAGCATGCACGGAGAAACATTTTTCTCCCGCCTTTTAAATTTATGTCTGGGCTGAAGAGATGGCTCAGAAGTTAAGAGCACTTGTTCCTCTTGCAGAGGACCTAGGTTCAATTCCCAGCACCTGCATAATGGCTTACAACCATCTGTAACTCCATTTTCAGGGGATCCAATGTCTTCTGACCTCTGTGAATACAAAGCACCCACGAGATACACATACAGGAATACAGAGAAAACACACAAAATAAATCTTTTTTTAAATTTTTTGATTAAATTATTTTATTTATTATATTCCAAATGTTGTCACCTTCCCTGTCCTCCCCTTCCCTGTCCTCCCTCTCCCTGTCCTCCCTCCCAGAGTTCTTCACCTCATCCCTTTTGCTTTTGAAAGGTTGCTCCCCCCACCCCTTAGCATCTCCCTTTCCTGTGGCACCAAGTCTCTATAGGATTCGGCACATACTCTCTCACTATAAAAAAATAAGGGTTTAAAATGTGTTTGCTGAAGGCTTCCTTTCCTTGTTTTTCATTATACTATGGGACCAAGCTGTGGAGAGTTTCTTTGCAGGTTGTACTTAGAGCTGCGCCCCTTTTCTAAAGAGCTAGGCAACACCCTGAAGATAACCCCACTGTGATGCCAGAACTGTCACTCAGAGGAGAGGCTTAGACTGGAGATGAGAGTTCAGATTCACATATTTGCCTGTGGCTTATGCCTGGTGTCAGTGGTGCTAAAGCATACCAAATTCATTATTGGCTTGTGTGGTACCCTGCCTAAATTTTAACTGCCCAGTCCTTAGAAGAAATGAAAACTTTGATTCTATGATGTCAAAAAATACGAAACTGAAGCTGCCACCCATCTTCACTGAGGGCCAGGCTTGTGTGGCACTGAGTGGCACTGCTCTTAAGCTCCAGAGTCATTATCCAAGACCCAGTACAGAACCAAGTGTGGCACCTGGTTCTCTTTTCTTCTTTAAGGACGTGGCATGTGCCCTTTTGTAACACGTGTTATGTGTGTTACATGTGTCAATGTTTTCCCCTGCCTGACATCATGGTGGCATCTCTGGCAACCCAGAAGGATGATGGTCTCCAGAAAGATGCTTTTGGAATCTGCCTTACATATGGTTTCCCTCCCTTTTCCACCGTTTCTCGGAAGCTTTGGGGCTGTGTGCTCAGAGTGCTCTGTGGCCACACATCAACACTAGGGTCATAGATTCCCTTCCTCTTCCCACTCCCCAGTACATTGTCCCTTAGCCTTATAGAAGGAACCTGCTTTTGATCCCACATAGTGAAGAGGTGGCCCCTGGCTGCTATGCATGTTGTACAGGGTTGTACCCTGTAGACACTCAAGATAGATGTGGTTAGTGTAGTCTGCTCTCTGGAACTGGTGGGGATGGATCCCTTTCTTGGGGCTCCACCTCCCAGTGTGAGCTCATTTGAAGGTTTTAAGACAAAGCTTCCCCTGGTTGCTTTTGTATGGTCTGTTCTCAACCTTGCTTCCATGCTGTAGAGCCTCCACCCTGCCCCTTTACAGTAGAGCCCACACAGACTCTCGGACTTAGTCTGCAGGTAGCACTCAGACTACTTTTTTTTGTGTAACATAGGTGGAACTAGGAGGAAGGAGAAATGAACTGGCATGGTGCAACCAAACAATATGAACTGTCCTCATTCCAGAGACTGTACCTCCCTGGCTAGTGTGGATTTACACAGCTTTGTACATTTAGGAGCCTAGCCAGGAAGCAGGGGCATCTCTTCTGGCACAATACTAAGGAGCTGTACGTGACAACCAACAGTTACCGTGCATGACAGAGATAAGCAGCCAGTGAAGAAATCTATGATTGTGTTGGGAGACAGGCACAAAAGCTGGAGGGGTATACACACTTGGTTTCCAAGAGTCCCCACACGTCTTGAGTCTGTCTTGTATTTCCTATACTATATCCTCACAGTAACTTGCTTTGTTTTGTTTGTTGGTGTTTTGCATAAAGTTTGCTGGTTTGTTTCTGTTACAGCTAACCAAAAGCCTGATACTTGCTAGTCTGAAGACGCTAACTGCTTCTCTTCCAGCAGCTGTGGCCTGTGTACCCCACACAGCCATCAGGCAAACCCACTTCCTTCCACTCCAACCACTCCACTGTTCACCATCACACCGATGCCTGTCAGCAATGGTTCTCTGACAAGTGATCACACACTTCATTGCTTCTGTGGGTCAGGGGCTGGGGCAAGCTCAGCTAGGACCTCTGCTATGATCTCACAGGGCTGCAGTGAAGGTCAGGTAGGGGCTGTGATTTCATCTGGGAGCTGTACTGGAAAAGGAGGATCCAAGCTTGTCAGACTCCATTTCTGTGTGTTTGTGGCCACAAGATCTGAGACCCTGCCCTCTTCCGGCCATTCTTTGGAGGTGAAGGTTCCTGGAGTCTGCAGTAGTTCCTTAATTTGTTTCATGTCAGCTCAGTAGCTGCTTCATCAAGCAAGCCAGGAAGGATCCATAGTGAGTCAACTAACAATGCTGTCTTTTTTTTTAACTTAGATTTTATTTGTGAGTCTTTTGCCTGCATGTGTGCCTGGTGCCCATAGAGGTCAGAAGAGGGTATTGAACTGGAGTTACAGATGTGAGCCACCATGTGGGTTCTGGAAAGTAAAACTGGCCCTTCGGCAAGCACAAGTGTTCTTACTGCTGGGCCCTCTCTCCAGCCCAGTGGTCTTTTTTTTCATTACTTAATGTTTTATGTGTATACAGGTGAGTGTGGGCATGAAGACTAGAAGATAGCTCTCATGTTTCTCAGGAACTGACCACCTTGTTTATTCTGGTCTTGTTCATTGGCATGAAGCTCTCTGAAGAGGATAGGCAGGCTGGCTGGCTGGCTGGCTGGCTGGCTGGCTCGCTGGCCAGTGAGCCCCAGGAATCTACTTGTCTTACCTCCCTAGATTCAGGATTCTAAGTGTTTACCTCAAGCCTGGCCTTTTATTCAGGTTCTGGGGCTCAAACTCAGGTCAAGCGCTTTACCGAATTGAACTGTGTCCTTAGCTCAAGAGAGTCATATATAATCATTACACATAAGACATTACAGTGACATCCCATGACCATCACCAATGTTCTGTGGGTTACATGCAAGTCACAGGTTCTGCCCACATGCAAGGGAAGAGAACCAGGTAGAAAGGATCACTGATTTCAGTTCCATCCACCAGTACGTTAAATAAAGGTCATCACAAATGACACTCGTAAGGTTACTTGATAAGGGGAACATCTCCTCAGACTTGTTTCCATTCTTTCTGCCTGGATCAGAGTTCATTCTTGCATACAAATTATACTTGTACAGAAGAAAAAAAAACATGGCTTGGCATTTCATATAGAAACATTTTTCGTGCAAAAGACTTTGAGAATTGAAGCCATAGACTTAAAACTCATTTTGTCCTCTAGGCAAATATTGGTGGCTTACTCTTCCGAATATCCCTGCTTACACTCTGAGGAACCAACATGAACAACAGAAACGGGCATTTAGGGTGGGGAGCAGTAAGAGAGCATGGGGATGTCCGTACCCTAGGGAGCTCAGAGCTCAAGTCCATGAAGAAGGGATGGCTGCGGGCATAGCTGTGAGGTGGGACTAGGGAAAGGAGGCTGGAGTGGTGGGTGAAGATCCAGTTGGGAGATGAGACCAGAGTGGAGATGGGATCAACAGATCGGGAATCTGAGAGGTGGTGAAGACACCGGGTGATGGTGATGGAATCATTGGGGGTGCTGTTGGTAAGAGGTGGGGTCAGGAGAAGAGGCAATCAGAGTAAGACCAGAGCAGAAGGTGGTTCTGAGTTGAGAGCATTTGCTGCTTTTCCAGAGTACCCAGGTTATGTTCCCCGGGCACACGTGGTTGCCAACAACCATCTGGAATTCCAGTTCTTGGTGGAAGAGGTGGCTTCATGGATGCTACACATACATACACAAGGTAAAACATTCATACACATAAAAATAAATCTATAAAAACTTCTAGGCCTGAGAAGCAGAATCAGGCTGATCTGTCCTAGTTCAAGGCCAGCCTGGACTACAAAGCAAGTTCCAGGTGAGTCAGAGCCACGCAGTAAGACCTTCTCTCAACAAAACTAACCAAAAAGTGCTGAGTTCTAAGTGGTAGGGCTAGAGCTGGAGGCCGCAAACAACAAGGAAGAGGCTGCCGAGGTCAGCGGGAGGTGGCCATGGAGGCCAGAGTTTATAAACTTTCCCAAAGAAGAGTGAGCTAAAGAGCTGGGGAGAGGCTTGTATTTTAGATCTCTGCAAGCCTATGTTGTAGCAGAAATTGGACCTGGGGTGAGGTGAGACTGGAGTCAGGGAGACCCCCCTAGGAGAACTGGTGCTGGCATTGGACCAAGTTAAGGACAGTGAGGGGTGGCCAGTTGACTGCTTTTACTGGGAGGCAGAAGCAGCATAATCTGCTGACTGATTTTGAGCCCTGAGAGTTGACTGTTAAGAATGGCCCAGTTATAGGACTTGGAAGGTCCTCTGCAGAAGCAGCAAGGACTCCTAATTTCTGAGCCATCTCTTCAGCCACTAAGCTAGAATTGGAGAAGTGCACAGTTACCTCATGTCCTCATTTCTCCCTCCTCCTCCTTCTCTCTCCCTCCCTTACCTCTCTCTCTCTGTGTGTATGTGTGTGTGTGAGAGAGAGTCTTGCTAGGTATCCCAAGCTGGCCTCAAACTTGCAATCCTAATTCAGAAGCAGCTGGGGTTACAGGCATGTGCCATGATACACAGCCCCTGGTTTTCACAGTGTGTGATGTTTCAGGGCTCTGCACACAAGTCTGCTTCTCACACACTCTAAGCAGGAACAAGTACCACAGTGAGGAAAGTTCCAGGGCCATCCATCCATTCCTTTTAGGAAGAATATGCCAATTGGCTTGTCAGCAGCACCTCTGAAGCTCTACAGCAAACAGACAGCTTTATTACATTTTCTGGCTCATCCTGAGTTACGCAAAGTATCCCCAAAGGAAGATGGCGCAACTGATGCACACAATGCAGTTGACATCGAGCAGGGTTTTCACCAAGGGATTTTCCTCCAAGGAAGCTATCACAGGTTCCACTTTGCTTGGGGGCTCCTCTTTGTTCTTTTCCATCCCACAGAGCCACAGGATAGCCTTCACCACCTTCGACTGTTTGGGAGACACACCATCTAGAAAGAGCCCAGCAAAGGAAGGTCACAGGGGAACCAACTCTCCCTAAGAGGAAGAAGACCAGCCACGTGTGTTTATGAACTGAGATACAGAACTCCTGGAAGGCACAGTTGGCTTTCCGTATTTGGTGGTTTAACCAAACATGAATCAGGAATATTCAGAGAAGTACAGACTTTTTCATCATTCCTTCCTAAATAATACAGCATGACAACTACGTTTGCAGCACTGACATTGGATGGGGTGTTCTGGATATTCTAGAGCTGAGTTTGAGTATACAGGAGGATGTACATAGGTTATGTGCAAGTACTGTGGCATTTGCGGGTGCACGTGTGTGGGCCTGTGTGTGAGCCAGAGGATAACCTTAGGTATCATTCTTCAGGAGTCCTCTTTTTTTTAGACAGTCTTCTATTGGCCTGGAACTCCCTGAGTAGATCAGGCTGCTAGCCAATGAGCCCCAGTGATAGTCTGGCCCTCCCTTCCAGGTGCTAGGATTCTGAGCACATGCCACCATGTTCCTACTGCTCTTTCCCTTGGGGATCAGATCCAGGTCTTCATGCTTGCAAGGCAAGCACTTTACTGACAGCTGCCTTCCCAGCCTCTACTTTGCTATTTTATACCAAGGATTTGAGCACTAATACATTTTGGTACCCCTAGGGGTCCTAGGATCAGTTTCTCTCAGGCACCAAGGAACGGCTGTATCTATTAGTATCTTAAGTCTGGAAGATGTCACTGTCTTCAGATGAAGAGATCGAGGCTTACCCTAACTTTAGCAAAACCACATAGCTGGTAAGTAGTGGCCACATTGAGCTTAGGACCCAGCTCTGCTCCCCTCTGTATCACAGTGCCTTCCAGAAAGATGCAGGACTTTGGCCATTTGGGGGGATGCTGTTTCTCTGTGTGACACTCAGGCTGCACACACAGCAGCTTCCAGAAGTCTAGACAGCTGATCCACCTGAGTCAGGGGAGCCAGTTTATACATTGGATATGATGGCAGTGGCTTCACTTCCACAAAGAAATATGCTCACTGATAAGGCCTAGATGAAATGTTAAGGCCTAGGTAACTGTTACCTGGCTAGCCTGCCATTTTGTGCTGTTACTAATGTCACAGGGAAATGTTGTCATATGTTGTTATTGCTGTTATTAAGAAACTTTCTCATGCCCAAGTTGATTGCATATTCTGCTCTATTCTGTGCTCTTGGAAACCAATCACAACAGAAGTCAGTTAGAATTGCTTTGTGTACTTAGCCACAATAAGCTTGGACCCAAACCAACCACCCAGCATCATTTCCTGCACCTCTGTATGAGCTTTTATGGTATTTGCTATCCCTTGGATGGACCTCAACATTAGAGAGACACCTGCACCAATATAAGAAACTATTTGGAATAAGATTTCCATTTTGAGTAGGGGTCCAGTAAAGTTTAAGTTCCCAAGACCTCCCTGGGAACTCACATCCTACTTGGCAGAAAGAGACAGGTACATGGGTAACTGACATCCTGGTAGACAAGTTAGGACATGAATGTTAGACAAGGCAAGTCCCCTGCCACAGTTGAATACCCCAACCAATGGGAGCCGGATAAATGTACAACAAAGACACATTCCTAAGGAAGTCCCCTATCCCTAAATCCTGATTGGTGGAATAACTTGGCACAGAGCTTAGGCTTAAAAGCCCTGTAAGATCTTTATTCTCAATGTCACAGTTCAACCCCCAAGTCTGTACTACAACCCTGATCGATCAGTCCTGGAGCATATGCTCAAAAAACTATCCCTATATGACTGAAACCAGTGTTCGTATGGTTTGTGAGGCAACTCTTAGACCTCAACACTCACCTAGTTTTTAAAATCTGTGACCTGCAGTTTCTCACTTTTTAGGCTGAGCATGCCCTTGGTCCAACCCCTAGCACTGGAAGAAGAAGAAAGTCCAAGGGTGGAGGGAAGGGGAATCTTCAGAGTTTCTTACCTTGAGTTGACATAGGTTAGTATCCATGACTTTTTTTTTTTTAAATGACAACCTGAATCTTCACACCATGAGAGATAACTTTGCTATATAAACATGGAGGCCTTATGTTGCCAGATTTCCCCCATTGTTCATCAGATGGAAATATAGACTTTCATGAAATCTCCAAATTTTAAAAGATTAACTCACATTTTATAAAGTGAATTAAACTAAAATCAGTGATTTGAGGACAGCTGTAGTGCTCCAGCCTATAGTGTGGGATTACATGGAGTTTCAGTAGGCTCTGGGTTTGCCGTTAGTGTGTCTCTGAAGAGTCCCCACTGGTCAGTGGAGAAAGCCAGGCATCAGAGCCAGGGGATGCTGAAATTCCTAAACTTCCCCCTTTCTAGATGGTGATCTGACAGAATCCCCCTGAACACATAATGCTTCTTCAGTTCTACTATAACTGAGACCAGAGGCAACTCACCACTATGGGCTTTGGTCATATTTTCTTGAACTGTCTCCAACTGGATGCTGGTGCCAGTGGCCTCTGTGGTCCCATTCTGAGAAAGGGTTAGAGACAGTGGATTTTCTGGTGGCACTGAGTCCTTCTGGACCACAGGCTCATGACGAGTAAACCAAGTCAGACGGCTGACCTGAGAAGCAGAGGTGACCATGAGACAGGCGGAAGCTGCCATTTTTCCTTATTTTTTTCAACTCTGCACCCACCTCAGCTTGCATTTTGGACACTGTTCATTGTGTCCTCCAAGGAGCATCAGTTCCCCCGATTCCTCAGAACCAACGATCACACCTCTTGCTTGTTCCCCTGTCTTCTGACAGCCCTCCTCTCAGTAGTATCTAACTTTGCTAGCCCTAAGGTACAGCCCTGTGAGCCACAGGTTGGCTCAGTCTTTCTCCTGGTCCAAGGACAAGACTGCACCTGAGCTGTCAGGAACTGCTAAGAACCAGGAAAGTTCATGGCTTTACACAATGGTAGTTCTAAAAAAAAAAAAAAAAAAAAGGTTGGGGGCATGGCCCTAGGAACTCCCTAGCTCTCCATGAATCTGTGAGTTGAAGCAGAATTGAAAAATGGAGTCTGATGACATTCCCTGAGTTCTGCATCACTATGTCCCCAAAGCCCTATTCCAGACTTTCTGAACATTTCAACTGTCTTGCTTAAGCTTGGAGTCCCTGTTCTGTTCTTTTGATGAGTTTCAGAGGCTAGGCCTGTCAGCCCAAATGTACCATCTCTTTGGAGGGTGTCTCTGTGAACCAGCTCACAATGAACACAGTGACAAGGGTGGTAGATGACAGAACCATGGAGAAGTAGAGGTAGTGGACATTCTTCACCACAGCTGGGCGGTCATCAGGCTGGTCACACGGAGGCTGCACGTAGACAAAGTCCAGGATCAGCCTGACCAATCCTAGCAGCAAGCCCAAGATCAGGCCTGAGAAGGCACCCTGCGAACCAAAGGAGAGCCATCTTAGGGATGCCAAGGTCACCAAAAGTTCAAGAAGCCATCTTAAGAGGTTGTCTTTCTTGTGATGTTCACTGTATTGCAAAGGTGTGGAATTATAAACCTATCAAAGTTCTCCAGATACTGTCAGCCTTTGGTATCCTGAAGGATCAATTCCAGGACCCACAGATAACAAATTTCTCAGATGTTCAAATTCCTCGTATAGAATGGCATAGTGTTTGAACATGGCCCATGCTTAACCACTTACTTATATTAAATCATCTTTAGGTTATGTATAACACTCAGCGCAATGTGAATATCATGTAAATAGCTGCTGTACCATATCATTTATATAATAACATCAGAAAAATGTCTGCACTTGCTCAATAGAGACACAGATTTTTTTCTTGCAAATATTTTTTATCCCGATGTTGATTGAATCGGATTGAACCCACAGGTGCAGATGTCCAGCTATGATTACATACGCGCACTCATTCCCTTCTAATTTGGTTTCCCTATCAATAGCAAGAGTGTGTCACAAAGCCGAGTGCGGTGGTGAACACATGTAACCCCACACTGAGGAGATGTAGGTGGGAAGATTGTAGATTTGAGGCCAACCTGAGCATGATGGTTACTTTTGTCAGCTTGACATAACTTAGGATCACCTGGAAGGGAAGCTCAGTGAGGGACTGTCTAGACCAGGTTTGTCTGTGGCCCTGTCTGTGGGAGGATTCTTAATGTAGGAAGGCTTAGCCTGAAAGGGCAGCACCGTTCCCTGGTCTGGGGCTCTGAGATGTATGAAAGCAGGGGAGCTGGCTGGACACAGCATGTCGGCCTCATCCTCCCTACTTTTAACTGGATGTGATATGTCCTACGTCATCCTGCCTTAATGGCACCGGAATAATGGACTGTGACCTGGAAATGCAAGCTCAGTTCTCCCCTAAGTTTTTTGTCAGGATACTTTAACACAGAAATAGAAATGTACCACACAGTAAGGCCCTGACTCCAAAAAACAAACACAGGAGACACTTCTGAGAATACCCGTCAAGTCTTTTCACAGCCTGGTGGGACCCTTCCTGTGGCTTCCCACACTGGATTTACTCTCCTTGGTGACAAGGCTAGCCCACACAGGTCCCTCCCAGACCACTCCCCTCCATTTCTCCCAGTGCTTATAGACAGTACCCAGGTGTTATGTTGTCAGTCCAGATTTACCTTTTCATTAGTACGCTTCCAGAAACATCCCATAATAAAGACCATGGCTACAGGCGGCTGCAGATAAGAGCTGATGGACTGAATGTAGATGAAAAGTTGACCTCCCTGACTGGCCTGCACAACGGGGATCCAGAGGATGGAGACCAACACCAGTGCTAACACAAATATCCTGTGAGGAGAGAGGGGAACACTCCTGTCTTCTCTGAACACCGGCTTTCCTCCCTTTATCATGCAGCTTCACCGAGCTGTAAGATCTGTAAGACATGAGACCTGTCTCCCCTCCCCCCTGAGAGTACAATGCAGTGTCCTCTGCTGAATTTGCAGAGTACCATCAACATGAGCACAAACATCATGCTGAAATAGCCCCTCCTCCATTACAGTTAATTCCTGCTGCCGCTGAGTAAGCGTGGGTGGACATGCTTGCTCCCTCCAGGTTTGCTTTCCCTGGAGCTCCTCCAAGTGCCCTCTGCCATTCCGAATTTGGCCTTCAGCTGCTGCCTCAGCTATGTAATGGTCTCTCAGGTCCATCTAAGGGGTAACACACATCCATATTTCATACTCTCCTTCTTTTCAGAGACAGGGACAATACACCCAGGCTGACCTTGAATGTGTGATCCTCCTGCATCAGCCTCCCAAGGGCTGGGATTACAAGTGTGTGCTAACTCCTCAGGATATTTCGTTGGTTAAAAAAAAAAAAATCGGGGCTAAAGAGATGGCTCAGTGGTTAAAAGTACAGGCTGTTCTTTCAGAGGACCTAGGTTTAAGTCCCAGCTCCCACATGGCAGCTCACAACTGTCTGTAACTACAATTCCAGGGGATCCAGTGCCCTATTCTGGCCTTTAAGGGCACAAGGCACACACACGGTGTACAAACATACATGCAGGCAAAACACTCATGCACACTAAATAAATAAATCTTTAAAAAATTCACTTTGTGGAGGGGGCATTCAGGGTGCATGGCCCTCATGTGGAGGTCAGAAAATTTATAGGAATTGGCTCTCTTCTTCCACCTGGGATGCCTGGGTATCAAACTCAGGTCATCAGTCTTGGTAGTAAGTATCCTTAACTGTTGAACTATCTTACCAGACCATTTCACCACATCTTGTGATTGAAAAGTGTGTGCCGTGAACACTCCATTCTCTCCCTTTGTCCCTCACCAGCTGATGACAACAGAATCACCCCGCCCCTTTGCAAATGTGAACTACTTGAATAAACATCTTAATACAACAAGTCTCTGGACATATGCTCTCATATCTAAGAATACAAACTGTTAAGTGAGGTGGTAAGTTTATGCTTAATGTTATAAGAAACCAAAGTGTTGTTTTTAAATAGAATCACTCATAGTCCCATAAGCACTGCATAGGAATCCTCCTGCATCAGCTTCCCTAGCACGAGGGGTGGGGGGGATAAGCCTGCACCATTATGCCTGGCTGTTACTGGCATTTAAGTGGGGACAAGTGGTGTCTCGTGTAGTAAATGATACTGATCGTCTTGTTGCAGGCTCATAGCCATTTCTACATCTTCCTTGGTGAAATGCCTATTCACCTGTCTTGGTGGTTGGTCATACTATGTGCTAAGAGTGGTTGGTCATACTATGTTCTAAGAGTGCTTCATAATTTTCTAGATTACAAGTTCTTAAGCATGTAATGTTGCTTACAAATATTTTCTCCAGTCTGTGGCTAATCTTTATATCTCTTTAATGGTGTCTTTTCAAGTGATCAAGTCCAGTGCATCTGGCTTTTCTTTAATGAGTTAGCATTTGGGGTCAAGTCTAAGGACTCTTTCCCTAAACCCCAGCTGGGACAGCCTTCAGCATGCATCATGTACTGTAGAGTTGTTTTTAAATACTGGAGCATTATATTACAGTACTGTTCTAATACCGAAACACAACTGGTGTTCACAGGACATCTCTTGAATAAGTGATGAACTCTTACTGAGGCCTTGTTCCTCAGCAGCAGCACCTGAGGCCAAGGCAACTTGGGTACTCTGACTTTATCTGTCCATGAGCTTAATCCCTTCTTTGCTAGCGCTTAATCCCTTCTTTGCTAGCTGTTTCAGACTTTCCGCTGCCCAGAGTCCTACCCTATAAAGCCTTACCTGCCCACAATCATGAGCTCCCTTTCAGATGCCCGTGGCCGGATGTGGTTCCACAGGTCCATGGTGAAGATGGTGCTGGCACTGTTAAAGATGGAGGTGAGGGAGGACATGAGAGCAGCCACCATCACAGCCATCATGAGCCCACGGAGTCCTAGGGGGCAGAAGGGAGGTCTATAGGCCTTGGGCTTTCTGATGGCAGATTCTGTCTTCACTTGGGATCCTATTACCCCAGGGCCAAAGCTAGCTGATCCTGATGGCTCAACTCTGGGGAGGTAGACCTTCTTTTTTGTTTGTTTGGTTTTTTTTGTTTGTTTGTTTTTCAAGTCAAGATTTCTCTGTTCTCTGTTTCTCTGAGTTCTACATCGATTGGTAGGCAGCAGGAAGAGAGAGTGACACTGGCCCTGGCTTGGGCTTCTGTTTTGTTTTGTTTTTCGAGACAGGGTTTCTCTGTGTAGCCTTGGTTGTCCTGGAACTCACTCTGTAGACCAGGCTGGCCTCGAACTCAGAAATCTGCCTGCCTCTGCCTCCCAAGTGCTGGGATTAAAGGCGTGCGCCACCATCGCCCGGCTGGAGGTAGGCCTTCTGTTGGCATAGTCATACAAAACTCTGTGGTCCTGACAGATTCTGGCCTTTGTGGTGCCCACAGCTCTCCAGCTCAACCATACTTCATGTTTGCACCCAGACAGTATCCTCCTTTCTGGGTGGTCCAGGGGACTGCGTATAGGGGTGAGGGGACATTACCTGTGGGCAAAAGTTCCAGCACAAGTTTGGGATATGCGATGTCTGAACAGCCAGAGGGGTTGCTACAGACCCGCTGGCAGATGTCGGGATGTGCACAGGCTACTTGATCTACGGAAGAAATGTAAGCCACAGTGAGACAGACGGTCCCAAACCCAGGCCCAGCTAGAGTGTGCCAGAACCTGGCCAGCCCTAGAAGGGTCTATGAGCTTATACTCAAGAAAACTAGAAAAGAGCCTCAACTCTAAGCTGTGGCCATTGTCCCTTCAGCATTCTGAGCTCCTGCTGCCAACCCATAGAACTGAGGTGATGACATACTACTTCATAACATTAGCGTGACCGTTGTCTGCAAAAGCAACTCTGTTTCATAAGATTAACACGACAAGGCTGGCAAGATGGTGCTGACCATGCCGGGAACCTGTTTGATCCCTGGTTCCCTGTGGCGGAAGGAGAGAACTAAAGCTCATGTTGCCTCTGACCTCCACACTGATGTCATGACACGTGCACACATACACAAAAACATACTTACGCCACCCCAGCCCCCACATATACACAGTTCATAAGTAGACGAAGGGCCAGCAAGCCTTAGGACCTTTGTTTAAATCTCAAGGTGCCACATTATAGAAGGAGAGAACAGACTCCTGCAGGTTGTCCTCTGACCTCACACAGGTGACATGGCACACTTGCATGCATATGTGTGCACAAATGTGCACACATACACACACACACATACACACACACACCACTAAAATAATGATTAAAAATATAGGCTAATGGAAAAACAGAGCATACCAATTTAATACACATTAAAAATTCAGCACCTAGGTATGATCATACAGAACACAGTAAGAACACATTACTACTGTCACTGGATGCCAAATAGAACCATAACACCTAATAGCCAGTCATAGGAAGAATCCTATCTCGGACTTCATCTCCTTGGTTGTCAGGGTGGGAGACAGCTATTCATATCTACAGTGAAGTCCTTCTGTGTTACTTTTTAAAAAATACTTAACATTTTTTCTTCTTGGGTGTTGGGTCTAGGTCTCAGGGCTTTGTGCACACTGGACATGCAGTCTACTACTGAGCTGGACCCCAGCCCTGTCAGTGCTTTTCAACCCCCTTTCTTGCCTTCCTCAGATGCTCACAGGTTTCAGTTACTACTGCTCATTTTAGATTCAAGCTCTCCAGGAGTTTCAAACCCTAAATATCTTTTCTCTTTTCTCATCTAAAAAAAAAAAACCAACTTTATTTTTAGCTGTGTGGTGGCGGCATATGCCTTTAATCCCGGCACTCAAGAGGCAGAGGAGACAGGCAGATCTCTCAAGTTCAGGGCCAGCCTGGTCTACAAAGCAAATTCCAGTGATTTCCAGGACAGCCAAAGCTACACAGAGAAAGCGTGTCTTGAAAAATCCAACCAAACAACAAAACAACAAAAACCTTTATCTTTAAATTCTATGTCCATGTGTGTGTCTGTAAATGATTACAAGAGCCCAGAAAAAGGCCTTCGGTCCCCTGGAACTGCACTTGCCTCGCCTGGGTGCGGGGAACTGAACTCAGGTCCTCTGGAAGTATATTGTGAGCCATCTTTCCAGCCCCAGTATTTTTCTTTCTTTCTTTTTTTTTTTTTTTTTTCCCAATTCTTTCCTCTCCTGAGAAGTTCTCTGATTTCTCCAGTGTAAAATTGCCTACCCATCCTGGTTCTCTAGTTTGTCTCAGTACTGCACCTCTGCTGTGGCTAGGGTATGATTTGAGTCCATGTGTTGGGAGTTTGGGTCCTCAGTGTGGCAGTATCTGGAGGCCCTTTAAGAGGTGGAGTTTAGTAGGAAGTCCTTAGATCATTGGGGATGTGTCCCTCAGATTGGGCTGGGGAAATGCCTTCAGCAGCAAGATGCTTGCTGAGCGAGCATGGGAACCTGAGTTCAGCTCCCAGAATCTATGTGAAAAGCTGGGCACAACGGCACACACTGGTGATGCCAGCCCAGGAGTGAGGGATGGAAAGGCAGATAAGAGGATCCCCAGAGCTCATTGGCTAGCCATCCTAGTCAGATCAGTGAGCTCCAGGTTCACTGAGAGGCCCTGTCTTTAATAACAAAGGAAAGGGAGGTTAAATGATGTACTCGAGGCCACGTAGCTCCTAAGAGGGAGAGCTGAGGCTCAAGCACAGACAGTCCAGAACAGCACTAACCATCAGGACCTGTCTGAGCACAGGGACCTAGCCTCAGCAGGCGCACGGTGAGTGTGTCGCTTTAAACCATGCTCATTGTTGTCTCTCAGGCTTTACTGGACAGCTGTATACTTTTACATGGAGTCACCAAGAAGCCAAGATCTCAGATCTTGCCCTCCCCACCACCTAGGTAGCTTTTGCCCTCTATGTGGGGGCACAACTTAGGATCCCCATCTGGGCTGAAGAGGCAAGCTCTCAGAGTTCAGCACCATGGATGGTGCCCTTCCCTCCAGCTCCCTCTTAATTCTTAAAGATTCTAAATGATTTAGATGTAATTGGACTGGCTGATGGATGGTTGTTCATCCTATCCTTTCTTTGCCTCTGTATAACATCTGTAGAGGTGGTGAGCACGGGGAGCACACTCTCCACTTTATGGTCTCCTTTGAGTTAGTAACAGCCTTGGTGCTGTTTAAGGAAAAACAGGTTTGCTATGTACAGATCACCAGCTCCTGACACCACAGCACCACAGAGGTTCCTGGCCGCATCATCCTATTAAGTACTATTTATCCCTATGTTTAACCTCTTGACTGCATTTAAAAATGTAATCCCAGCACTTGAGAGGCAGATGTGGGAACATCATGAGTTCAAGGCCAGCCTAGGCCATATAAGATTCTTACTCAAAAAGAAAATCTTATGGTGTGTGGTGGTGGTGGTGGTGTGTGTGAGTGTGTGTGTGTGTGTGTGTGTGTGTGTGTGTGTGTGTGTGTCTTCAGAACACTGAGCTCAAACCCTAAAGCACAAGGACATGACTTGTCTTGGGGAATAAGCATGTGGAACCATGTGACCTTCAAGCAGTCTGTGGTGTGAAGAATGCAGTGGAGGACTCCACACCAGTCAGTCTTGCCTGCTGAGTCAGCATTGGGGAGCAGCATGAAGTCAGTAGCTAGACCATTTCCCAAAGCCTGAGACTTGCAGACAGACCAGTGACCTCTGTCCCCAACAGCTTCCTCACCTGGAAAGAGGACTCTGCTGACCATACCAGGGAACACCATTAGGAAAAGAGGAAGCACTTTCAGGTATGCAGCCATCAGGGAGCCGCCTTTGGCATGAGACAGGTTCTTGGCAGCCAGACTCCGCTGAACAATCACCTGGAACACAGTGAAGGTGGTTGGAAGCTGAAGACAGTGTGCTCACCGGTCATGTGTAGCTCCTCAGTAGGAGGAGTGGACCTGAGATCTGGGTCCTTGTTTAGGAGAAAGCATCTCTCTTCACCTTTATCTCCTGGTCTGACTGGGGTGGCCATGACTCCTTCACTGTCCCCTTCCTATTACATCCAAGAGTTAAGACTTTGTCAGCTACAATTAACTCCAGAATTAACCCACCTCTTCTGCTGTCATAGTTAGTTTAGGTAAAAGAATGTACTGAAGACAGTCCAGTTAAATCTGTCAGTAGAACAACTTCATATATACATATATATGATATATATATGATGTGTTGTGTATTATATAAAATATGTATATACACATATACGTATATATGTGTATGTGAATATAAATATATGCATACTCATATATTGCATACGTGTGTGTGTGTGTGTGTGTGTGTGTGCAAAGGAGGGGCTGGAGAGATGGCTTAGCAGTTAAGAGCACTAGATGCCCTTGCAGAGGATCTATTGTCAGTTTCCAGCACCCATATGATGGCTCACAAGCATCTGTTACTCAGTCTCAGAGGGTCTGAAGCCCTCTTCTCACTTACAGGCACCAGGTATACATGTTACACTGGCATACATCCTGGCCAACATTCATAGACGTGCAGTAAAAATAAATAAATGCTTAGGAAAGCAAAGGAACAATGTACTCTACCAGGGGATAGCCCCAGTGGGACTGCTAACTATGGAGGGAACATGACCTGACAGGCTGCACCCTGGACATCTCATAGGTAGGGTTCTTAGAGGATGACGTTGCCTTGATGACATCATCTCAGAGGAACTGTGTACTTTAGAGGTGGAGTTACGCAGCCTGGGTTCAAGCCTGTCTCCCCACTACCCACCTGTGTGAATCTGGACACCCAGTGTGGCCTTTCTTTGCCTTAGTATTCTTACCGACCAAATGGACAGCTTTGAAATTAGGTAGAAGTATTTGGCACAGTCAGGATAGCACCTAACACATAGTAATCTCTCATAGACAATAATTGCCATAATTTGCATGAAAGGTTTTTTTCTTAGTGTTCTTCTTTTGCTGTTGTTGGCTTTTTACAAAATATATATCCTTTTGTGTTAAGATAACTATTTTTCTTACTAACTGGAGCTCTCACTCAGCACCCTGAATAAGAAGAACATGTAGGGTGGGGTCTATCCCCCTCTGGACCATCACCCTAGGCTATGCTAGACTTTACAGTACAACGTGCACACAGTTAAGGTAAAAGCAAGGCTGCCTTGAGGCCCATTTCTCTGAAGAAGCTACGAGACCGAACTCCACCAGACGGCCACCAGAGGTGTCACAGTGTCAAGGATGTTACTAAATAGAAAATGTTTGTTAATGCTACGACTGCAGAAATAGTGACAGAAACTGAGCCAGGGGACAAGTGTTGGGACCCAAAGGATTCATCCACCCAGAGCTCAAAAGCCCTGGTCATGACTGGGACAAGATCAGTCTGTGGCTTTTAAATTCTGAAACTGATAGAAATTGTAGCGATTGAGTGGTTCCTTTTATCTTTCATTGTGTGTGCTCTCAGATTTCTTTTGTCTCACCATACTTTTAAAAAAGTGACACCCTTAACCTCTCAAGGGACAAATCTGTCATCTCTTTATGTTCTCAGGTAATGACAGAGAAGCTTCATATTGGCTCTAGATTCTTAAGTGCCAGGAGTGTCTGGGTTGCTTATTGAACAAATGACATGCACTTCAAATCTTGAAATAAAATTTATCATCTTCTTCTTATCTTCTTATAATGAAGCTTATGACTAGTTCTTCCCAGACATAGAGCAGTGTTACACCCCATGCCGCCCTACTCTGTGACCAGCAGCTCCAGATCCACCATTAGCATTTGTAAGCAAAGCAACTGGTAGAGGAGAGGATGCAAGAAATGGAGATGGGGAAACAGGACAGCAGACAGCAAAGTCACATGGCAGACGCCAGACGCCCCCAAGGCACCAAAGAGGCCTTCAGCCAGCTCCCATACCTGATCTGTACACCAGTACCAGAGAGATGGGATGGACATTCCAAACAGGATCCCAGGCCAGGGGAGATCAGAGGTCAATGGATCTCGGAAGATGTGGAAGGCATCTTCCCGGGGTAGCCCACAGCTGCTGTTCTCACTCCGGTTACTAGCCAGGGCTAAGAAGTACTGGTCCTTCAGGCCTTCCATCCCTCCGACGGCTGCAAAACCTAGGGAGCAGAAGAAGCCTAAGATTGCCAGGACCTCATGGAGTATGTAGCAAGGTAGAGACAGATGGTGGCCTAGTTAGAGCAGAGCTTCTGAGAAACAGTGTCCCCTTAAGGATTCTCAGTCTGTCCTTTCCCTCGCATGTCTCAATACCTGCTGAAAATTACTTCTCAGAATAGTTAACACAGAGAGACGTGAGTGTGTGGGTGTACGGGTGTATTCATATGCACATTCTGTAGTGGGATGTCAGGGTTAGATCAGAGGGCAACTTGGGGGAGTCAGTGTTCTCCTGCCACTGTGTGAATTCCAGGGATCAAGCTCAGGTCAGAAGGCCTGACAGCAAATGCCTTTATCCACGGAGTCACCTCACTGACTACTATCTCTAGATGCACAGTATAAAGCATGGGGGATTATATATAAAAAAAAAAAAAAAAAAGGAAGCAATCCATCAAATAATAGGCCTTTGATGTAAAATAATAAAATAGTAGATCTTAGAATGCTTTAGTTATGGAACTGTGAACACACACACAAAGGCCTGAGTTTGGATCCCCAGCACCCACGTAAGAGCCAAGCACCATAGTGATAATCTGTAACCACACCATTAGGATAGTAAAAGAAGAGGAGTGGATCCCAAGGGCTTGCTGTTCACCTACTCTAGCTAATGGGTGAGCTCCAGGTTCAGTGGGAGATCCCTGTCTCAAACAATAAGATAGAAAGAAATGGAGGAAGACACCTTACATCGACTCCAGCCCTCCACGTGTGTGCTCATGAGCAAGCACACCCACAGACATGTGTACAAACACCACACACACACACAATCAGCAACAACTCTAATTCAATTAAAAGAAACTTGGGATATCTTTTGATACCAAAGTCATAGGTCCTGCTAATATCACTGCAGTTTGTTACCTACCTTTAAAATTGGGAACTGTTGAGAGGCCCACCTGCTATAATGGCCACACAGCTTGGGCTGAATGAAGACACTAGAGGCCTTTCTGCCTTGTGGCCCACCTGCAGGGAGAGCCACTATGATGTACAAGTATGTGATAGAGAGTTGGGAGAGGAACAGATACTGAATAGTTTGAACATTATGAAGAAAGGTAGAAACAGAATCAGAGGGTAGTGAGGAACAGCCTGGTGTGTAGCCTCTGCTGCCACCTAAAACCACGGTAATGTCCCGGCTGGTGCTATGGGCCATGTTTGTGTCCCTGGCCATGCAGCAGCAGGGGTCTGTGCCAATGTCTGTGACCCATGTTACCACCAAAGGCCATGTAGATATCCCTGGTCTAGGCTGCTGCCTGGGACTATGTTAATGTTCAAGAGCTATGCAGAGCTGGCCCCGCCCCTCACCAGCTGTGGCACTTGGGATAGCGGGCCCCATACCTTACCTGGGCAGCATAGTAGAGCTGGTTCTAGTGGCAAGACAGGGACAGGAGGTGAGCTGCCCAAGGGTGTGAGTGCAGAAGAGCTGGCCCCCACCCCTTGTCTGGAGAGATGGCTCAGCAGTTAAGAGCACTTGCTAGAGTGCTTAAGAGGAATGGGGTTCGATACCCAGCATCCACATAGAGGCTCACAACCATCTGTAACTCTGGTCCCAGGGGATCCAACACCCTCTTCTGGCCTCAGCACACATACACACACCCCCCCCCCCATCCATACACACACACACACATGCACACTCACTCACACACACATGCACACGCACACAGGCATACATGCAGACAAAATATCTAAGCATATAAAAGAAATTAAAAAGGTTTTGAGAAGCAAGTAACCCGGAACAGACAAACCACAGCAGATAGTACAGTTGAATATAGAATTGGATTAGGAGTGGGATCAAGCTTCCTAAATTCACGAATCAGTTGGTAATAATTGAAGTATAGACCATGGGCCGGAGGGAAGGCCGGGACCTGGGATTCTGTCTGATTGAAGTGCAGACCCTGACTTAACAGATCAGACTTGGGGCTGGGATTCCTTTTATGAGCTCTGGGGTGACACTGAGGTTACTGGCCATGGACCACACTCTGGTAGCACCAGTGTAGGAGCTATCAGGGTACCAAATAAAACTCCACTTAGATAAAAGGTAATGGCTTCTGAATTTTAGTCTTGATCTACTCAACCTCTTCCGGGTCATTTTCCCAGGTCATTAAGCAGTCAATCACACCAGTATCCGTAAATAATAACATCATCTCTTTGATTTCAATAGATGTATCTTATATTTCATATGGCAGCAAGGGGGCTAGGCAGTGGTGGTGCATGCCTTTAATCCCAGCACTTGGGAGGCAGAGGCAGGCGGATTTCTGAGTTCGAGGCTCAGCCTAGTCTACAGAGTGAGTTCTAGGACAGCCAGGGCTACACAGAGAAACCCTGTCTCGAAAAACAAAAACAAAAATCATATGGCAGCAAGTAATAAAAATAGCCTTTTCCTGTTTCTACTAGGACAGTTTGTAGTATCAAATGTTCTGGTTTCTTCTTTAGAAATTGGACTATTAAGGTTTTCTATTTTTTCTTGACTCAAATTTAATAAGTCACAGTCTATATATGAGCAAGGAATGGTGGCTGTCTCTCGACCTGGCTATTTCCTGTCATCTGGCTGACTCCTGCTGTAACGACATAAATTTCTGTTTAATAAGGCCCTCCCCACAATGACAGACTAAAATCTCTGAAACTGTGAGCCAACGCAAATCTTTTCTGTTTCTAAGTTGTTCATGTCAGTAATTCTATTACAGCCATGGAAAAACTAACAGTCATAAAAAAGTAAAACAAACAAAAAAACAAAAACCCAGACTCCATCACAACACAGGTAATGCCCAAGGCATTTGAAGCTAGAGGTGTGCAAGAGAGCTGTCAAAAAAAAAACAAAAAAAAAAAAACCCTAAGCTCGGCTCAGCCCCTACCAGATTGGCCCCTCATTAACAACCTGGCCAAAGAACTAAGCTCATATCCAAACATAATTCAGTTTACTCAACATCAAAGGAAATAATGAGGTGCCCAAAAAAGAAAGAAAAATGACCTACCGTTTTGAAACAAAGTGATAAAGGCAAACTGAGAGGTGACCCAGATGTTGCAACTGTCAGACAGGAAATGAAAAATAACCATGATTAATAGGTTATAGAGGCTGCAGTGCAAATGTGGGCAATATTCATGACTAGAGGGACAATCTCAGCAGAGATACACAAGGAAGGGCTAAATGGGACTGGGGTGGAGTCTGGTGGCAGAGTGTTTGCTTAGCGAGCATAAGGAGGTTGGTTTGCTCCCCAGTAATGGAAAAATGAAAGAGAAGGATGAAAAAGAGGGGAAAGAGGGAAAGAGAAGAAAAGATGAAAGGATATAACGGAGATGATACAGAGGTGACAAATCGCTCTTCCATCAGCAGACCACACAGCCAAAGAAGACATCAGCAAGCTGGAAACCATGTGGATAGAAATAACTCATGCTGAAATAGAAAGAAGAGGCCATGAGAAGGTGTGACATAGGGAGTTTGGTGAGACTTGGAACTAACCGGGTGTGGTGGTGTACACCTTTAATCCCAGCAGTGACCCTAACCCTGAGAGGCAGAGATGCAGGCCAGTATGGTCTACAGAGTGGAGGAGGTAAAGGAGGAAGAGGAGGAGGAAGAAGAAGAGGAGGAAGAGCTGGAGGAGGAAGAAGAGAAGAGAAAGAAGAAGAGGAGGAAGTGGTGAAAAGGGAGGAGGAGGAGGAGGAAGAGGAAAAAGAGGAGGAGGAAAAGGAGGAGGAGGAAAGAGAAGAGGTAAGAAATCAAAATGTGCCATTAAATCATAGTTCCCCAAATCTCAAGAGTCTCAATGAGGATAAACACAACCCCCATTCACATATTGTGTTAGAAATGTTACAACAGAAGGTAAGGAACCAGGCACAGTGGCTTAGAAGTTCAGCAACAGCCTCAGTCACACAGTGAGAAAAAAAGCAAAAGGTGTTAAAAGTTAAACAATAAAAAAAGATGATGCCGAAACCTTCAAGTCAGCCAAAGAGGGATCTCAGTACATGGAGAAGTAGAAGTGAGAACAGCAGACCTCCCTGCTGTGGTGCAGAAGGCAGGAGAGACTCTGCTAACATACTGGGAAATCAAGTCAAAACCAAGATTATTACATACAGTAAAGGCAGCTTTCAAAAGTGATCAACAAACAGGGGTGTTTTCAGACACAAACTTTACTACAACAGGGAGAGAAAATAGAAATGAAGAATTTTATTTTTCTTCACTGGGGTGCAGAACAGTCTGACTGAAAGCTAGCAAGTTATTTTTGTTGTTTGAATCATGAAACAAATGTCTGACTCTGTGGTTCTTTCTTTGAAATTTCATTTGAAAGTTGAAAGTGACATAGGTCCAAAACACAGTCTGTGCCCTGTGCTGTGCTAAAAGCCAAATCCTTCCTGGGCTTTTGGTACCCAGGCTTCTCCACAAACGTAATCAGTTTCACGGCCAGAGGCAAGATGGCTTAGGTTTGAAGTCTGAAGCAGTTCTCACCACACCTGGCCGCCATCTTACTTATTAGCCTTGTTTGGCAGCCATTGCCTGGAGTTTTGCAATCTAAAAGACTACCAGGCCAGGGAGA
This sequence comes from Arvicanthis niloticus, assembly GCF_011762505.2. Classification (NCBI taxonomy): domain Eukaryota; kingdom Metazoa; phylum Chordata; class Mammalia; order Rodentia; family Muridae; genus Arvicanthis; species Arvicanthis niloticus. The sequence continues at coordinate 90,550,623 of NC_047658.1, read as the reverse complement.
AGGCTCAGTAGCTAAGGCACTTGCCATACAAGTGTGAAGACCAAAGCTTGGAGGCTGGAACCCATGGATGAACTAGTTGTACTTGACAAAACATCTATAATGCCAGCGTGTCGCGGGTAGAAATTGAATGGCCATAGCAAACTGACTAGCTATACTAGAATTGGTGAGGTCATGTTGAGACTTGAAGACACAAGACACCCAAGATCAACCTTGAACCTCCGTATGCAAGTACACACACCCCACATGTGTGCCCCACACAAGCAAATATGCACACATACATGCATGCCCCCACACACACAGAATAAGGAAGATCTCCGATGTCACTGTTCCCAGTTTTACATGGAAATGCATCTGAATGCCATGTGCTTTGACATGTTGTATGTTACAGTGACACTGGACTGGGTGCAAAGGACATGAAAGCACTCTTCTGCTGTCCTATTCTTCTGTGTCCAAATCTCAAAAGGTCAGAAACATCACTGTCAAAGTTTGATGGCTCTCTTCCTTTCATTTATTTATGTAATCATTTATCCAGACAGTATCAGAAAAAGATTGTCCGTTTTCACTTTGAAAAATAGTCAATTTATTCTCTATCTACTACAAAGTGGTCAGCTCTGAAATTATATACACACAAGCAACAAAAGGAGACTTAGCAGGTTGTACTTACTTACTCTTATGTGAGTAATAACAGTACTCAAAGAAAGAGAGACCATCAATTTGAGAGGGAGTGAGGGGAGCCATATAGGAAAAGTTGGAGGGAGGAAAGGGAAAGGAGAAGGTGACTTATATAAGTATATTTTAATTTAAAATATTTTTAAAAAGAAAGTAGCAAAATCCAGAGTTGGGGATATGGCTTGCAGGTGCCCGTGTGAGAGCTGCACAGATCGAGAAGCTCGGGGGGGGGGGGGGGGCAGACAAGTGATTCCAGAGTTGATCAGCTCAGCCAGTGTAGGCAAACCAGTGAGCCCCAGGCTCCAAACGTAAAGGTGGAGGAGAGTAACTGGAGGAGAAAGCTGATGTTGCACACACACATACAAACATACAGGTGATATCCCACCTCCTCTTTCCTTCCCCCTCTCTATCTCACACACACACTAAACATGAATCCTGATCTGCAGGTTTGCCTATCACAGTGATGAAACCAGAGCTCCCCACTTACTGTAGCCCATCAGGATGAACGCTCCTATCAGCATGATCCCAGTCTGCAGAGCATCTGTGTAGATGACAGCAGCCAGACCTCCTGTAGGGAAGAGCACAGGCTAGGGTCAGACACTCCCACAGGAGGATTACTCCGGGTTAGAGGGGGCCAAGGTGGAGATCCCACAGATTTCTTAGGATTGAGGAGCCTCCCAGATGGCTGCCTTAGCCGGTCCCCCTGTGCTGTGAACATTGTTTCTGTTTCAGCTTCCTTCAGCTCCCTCCGGCTCCCAGGGAAGAGAACTGAAGCTGACTTCTCTACTTCTCTGACTTTCAGTGATCCAAACAATAGGGTGGACCTGCTTGCATGGGACTCCACACCTTTCCTCTAGGAACCCTGGGACTACGTTGCCCTGAGAACAGCATGCTTTAAGAAGCCTCAGGCACTGTGGTACCACACACTGGGAATCCGAGACTGTGGAAGGTGGAGGCAGGAGAGTACTGTGCTTGCTCGTGACCAGACTAGGAAACATAAAACCGTGTTCCAAAACAAGGTGACTGGAAGGAACTCAGAGGCAGAGCGAACCTTGGGTTCAGTCCTCGGCCCCACTTAACTCAATGGAGGGGAAGCTGCTCCCCACAGCCTGAGCTAACCACCCACCGCGTGAGGGAGGCCATCTGTTTCATCCAGCCATTCCAACTGACACTGAAGTATAGCTCCACAAAGCCATGTGAGGCCATCGAATCGTCCACCCAGGCTGCCCGTGCACTTATGGCACTGACAGGCCATTGTTTAAGCCCCCACAAGGCGTGTGGACCCTTGTTATGTGGCACATGGGTACTTGCAGCAGTTCCTCACTCACACAGGAAGCGGGGCTTACACTACAGGCCTAACTCTGAACATTTCCCTTTCTTATTAAAAAAAAAAAAAAAAGCTTAGCATCCTAGATATTAAGTTTCACTATGTAATACTCAAACAAAATTAGTTCTTAATTCTCTCTCTCTTCCTCTCCCACATCACCCTGGATCCCATTTACCACAGCCTCGTTCTGTTTACATATCACTTGTGCCCTGCTGCCCTCTGCCTCTCTTCAGGAACACCTACGTCATTTGTGAAAGTTATTTTCAAGAGTTGTACTTTATTTTTAAATATTTTGTTACATCTGCTTGTGCGTGTGCGCACACATGCCATGGCTCACGTATGGAGGTCAGAAGACAGCTTGCAGGACTCAGTTCTCTTCTGCCACCATGTGGGTTCTCAGGGATTGGGCTCTTGCTGACAGGTTTGGTGGTGAGCACCTTTAACCCCTGAGCCATCTCTCAGGCCCAACACCTTTATTTTTAAGGTTGGAAAAAGAACATGAGTTCTGGCTATTCCAAACACCACCTGGGCTTAACACCACCACAGTGGCCTAAGAGGATTCTCATCGAATTTGCCCTCTCAGAAAAATCTTTGTGGTGTTCACAAGTCCATAAATATGTAGACAGAGCAATGGCTCCAGCCTCCTCTGGGTGTCTCCCTGTTAGGGGAAAAGAACACTGACCTGATACCTGATACAGACATGTTTACCAGAAGGCAAATTGCTGTGAAATTAAGAAAAAACTGTAGAAGGGTGTGGCGTCCTTAACATCCCCCTCCTGAGCAGCAGCAATGGCGCTCTCTCCCAAGTGATGGGAGACCGGCCTTACAATCCCACCCGAGCTCTCTGCTGTTCTCTCAAGTGAGGCAGAAGTCATGAGAGCTCATAGGTTAGTGCTTTGAGGCCACCTTATTTCTATACCAGTTTGGTACCCACTGAGCCCTTCTTTTTTCCATATGGAGGCACACCATTCTATTCAATTGGTCACTGAACATCCAGTGGCACCAGGCTCTGTGAGCCCAAGAGGCATGTTTCTGCCCTCACAGAACATCCAGCCAAACAGAGGGGACAGACTCCTCCATTCAAGGAACTCAAAGATGAACTAACAGTGACAAAGATGAAATGAACATGACAATTAGCTCACTCCTCTTCAGCTCTGAGCACATGGCTTCCAGTAGTCTTTCTGCATTAGGGGCTTCTGTGTATACTGAGTTGTGTCCCCTCCCTCCCTGATTAGAGCCACCAGTGGGTGGTGTTCTGTGACACTTGGAGCAAGTTTTTCTTTTTTTCCTTCCAGAGTGCTGGTCCCTTCCCTGCCTCCTAGCCAGCTCCTCAGAGCTGCTGCAGTCATGTTCCGAGGTAAGCCTTCGAATAGCACCCCCTGAAGTTCAGTGGATACGGGCACATTGCCATTGCCACTGACGCCCTGGCTATACCATGGTTGGGGGATGTGTGCTGTCATCCCACAGGCTCTACAGTTGTCCTCCCCTCTTCTTGGAACTCTCCACATTTCTCAAGTCATTTAAATTTGGTTGAGAGATGACCTTTGAGAGTCCTTGACTGAGTGTCCTGTTTTCAAAGAGCCTTCCCCTTTAAAAGAGCTTTCCCAGCTCCTTAGTCACCCTTGGTAGCATTTATCAAGGGTAATAATATACTCTGACATTGACAATTGATTTCTTTGTTCATGATTTGTTTCCTCATAGCCACTAGAAGGGGTGTGTGTGTGTGTGTGTGTGTGTGTGTGTGTGTGTGTGTGTGTGTAAAAGTTTTGGGTTATGTTGTTAATTTGGTTTCAGTAGTTTTCTTTTGGTATGGAGAGTTGTTCTGGAGAGACAGGATCTCTGTATAACCCAGGCTGGCCTTGAACTCCTTCCCCAAGCCCCCAAATTCTGGGATTATAGGCCTAAGCCCACACAGCCAGTTTATGGTAAAGACTTTTGTTTCACGGGTCTATTTCCATACCCAGTTTTCTTTGGCAAATGACACCCAGGTGATCAACACACGTGAGTATGTTTAGGTACACATGCATTTGTGGAATGAATTACACCAAGAGGAGGCAGACCAGTGATAAGCCAGAGGAGACAAACAACCAGCTACTTGAGAGCCTCCTATTGCCAGTTACAACTTGAACACAGAACACAAATTTAAGAGAAAAAAGACAAAGCTGTCTAAACACAGGTTCTCAAACCAGCTTCACATTGCCCAACTTTGTATCATACATGTGGATTCACGCTTGGCACTTAGTAGTCTCTCAATAGTCCTTCTGGGATGCATGGGTAGGAAAAGATTGTGTAGCTGTGGGAATATTTGTTTGTTTGTTGAAATGGTCTTACTACACAGCCCAGTCTGGCCTCAGACTAGGATCCTCCTGCCTCAGCCTCCTGGGTGTTGGGATGATGGACATGATCCCACCTGCTTTATCTGGCTTATTTGTGGTGCATTTAAATAATCCCTTTTCTTATTGAATAACCTTCTTTCCTTTGGATAATGATTTTTAAAATGTGATTGTTCCGGACAGTGGAGTGAGAGTGAGATTTAATGAGTAAATGCCCTTAGCACACTATGACTGGTATGTCATGGAAGGTATGTCAGGATAAAGTAGGTGGCCCACAGCCCTGCCTAGCAACTCTCTAACTATCACCCATGCCCCATGATACCTGCAACAGTGTACAGAGCTGTGATTGCCAGCAGCCCTACTATGGCCAGGTACAGATCCAGGTTCAAGGACTGCTGAATGAAGATGGCCCCTGCATACATGTCCACCTGTAGGATGGGAAGTTGAAGAGTGAATGGATGGGTAGATGGACGACAGAGTGGGTGGATAGGGTAGATGGATGGGTGGATGAGGAGCGTGCGGAGGAGGGAGTGTGTAGGTAGATAGATAGATAGATAGATAGATAGATAGATAGATAGATAGGCTAGAGAGTGGGTGGAAGAGGGACTGAATGGGTGAACGGAGGAAGAAATGAATAAGTGGACTCATGGAATATATAGATGAATGGATAGATGGATGGATGGATAAATGGATGGGTGATGGATGGATGGATGACAGAGTGGGCGAATGAATGAATGGATAGATAGATGGAATGAATAGATGAATGGATGGATAGACAGATGGATGGATGGAGGATGAATGGATAGATGGACGGAATTGATAGATGAATGGATGGATAGACGGATGGATGGATAGATGGATGGAATGGATAGATGAATGGATGGATAGACAGATGGATGGACAGATAGATGGACTGATGAAGGAGTGGGTAGATAGATAGATGGATGGATGGGCAGACCAATGGATGGATGGGTGGGTGGATGGTTGAGGGAGTGGATAGATACGTGGGTCAGGGAGTGGATGTGTAATTGAAGAGAAAGGAGTGGATGTATAATGGGCATTCCTGGCAACTCCCCATGACCAGGCCCTCTCCCAAACTCTGACAAAAACAGTAAAGCTACACATATTATTTCCTCATTCATCTCATCCTAAGCTGGAGGGAGGGACTCAAAATAAAGCCCCATGGGCAGCTAAGTTTGAGAGGTCTGCCCTGCACTCTGGCAACAACCTCATGGCCTCTCCATTTCTACTCTCTTCCTACCTGCCCTCCTCTACACTGTGGCCTGTGTGTTCTAGCCAGGATGATCTTGTTCACCTGTGTGGCTCACATCATCCACAATAGGCAAGAGAGAGCTGTGTACCAGGCCCTTCAATGCTGGCCAGTTGTTAACCTCATATTCTTTATTCACTCTGTATCTCTGGGGCTTTGGGCTCCATCTCTTAACATATGATTTCGTGCATCTTCCAGCTTTGGCTTGTGTTGGTCTAGCCATCTGGACTGGCAATGCTCCTCTTTCCAACTGGTGGATTGCTCCTAAGATGGCATTCACCCTGTGCCAGACTATAAGAAATCATTTTAAAAAGAGCGCCTTGAATCTGCAGCAAGGACGCAGCCTATTGTGCTGTTTGTACTAGACGGGATTTCTCCTGCCCCTGCAGGACAGACATCCATGTGGGACAAGAGCATCACCACCCCCAGGAGTGACAGCTTCAGCTGATCCTGCTGAGCAGTCCATGCCTGGGGATTACAGTGCATCTAGTGTTTACCACCTTCCTGGAGACCAGCCCATCCAAAGGTCATCGTGAGCCATGCCCAGGCAGTCCTCAGCACATCTGATTAAGATCTGACCACTCTCTCATATCTGGAGAGATATGAGAGATATGAGGTCACAAGGGCAGGGAAGTGGGGGTGGTTCTTGGATCTTTATTCATGCTGAGATGTCACCAAACTTTGGCGTGCCTAGAGATTCCTTGCCTCTGTCTGTCCTTTATTCAAGATTCTTCTGCCTCCTCCCCTCTCTCTATTCCCTCTAACATCAAACCTGCCCCAGAGAGAAGTGATGTGGAGGAAACTTCTTGCAGTACACTTGATGCTGTAGGATCGTGGCTAGGCCATGTGTTCGCCTTACCGAGATCTTGGTGAAGATGTAGATGAACAGGTAGAGCACAGCCAGGGTGATGGAGATCCTGCTGCCTCCAAAGCGTCGCCTTAGGTATTCTGGCATCGTGGTAACCTGAGGGTTCAAAGAGATTGTAGCCCCCAGATGACCTTGGGCATTTGCTTCCCAGCCTGGCCACCAGCCCGGCCCACCTCTCCCATCCCCACTGAACTCAGAAGGACAGAATATCTTTTTGGGCTTCTTCATGGGAAACATAAGGAGAAAGAGGACTTGCCGAGGGGCAGACTGTGGAAGCATTTGGGTCAAGATAGGGTTCTGCACCTAACTTGTGTTTCAGGTGTGTGTGTGTGTGTGTGTGTGTGTGTGTGTGTGTGTGTGTGTGTGTGTACACGCCTGTGTGCACATAATGACTGCATGCTACTGCCCAAATGTGGAAGTCAGAGGACAGCTTACACGAGTTGAATCTCTCCTTCCATCATGTGGGTTTGAGGATCAAATTCAGGTTGCCAGGCTTGGTACCAAGCATCTTTCCCAGATGAGCCACATCACCACCCTAGACATGAGGCCGGGTGTTTTCCATCCTAGTTTAGCTGTAAGCTGGATTTTTTAAACTTATGAATGAAATTGTCAAAGAATAGTTTTTAAAAAAAAAATTAAAGAGAGAAGCAAGAGATAACATTGCTGAAGTACTAAGGGCATCCAAGCTGCACATGAAACTTTGTCCTCTGTCCCATAATAAGATGAGCATGCCTTATAGCATATCACATAAACACATGCAGTGGTTGTATGTCATTAAAAACAAAATAAAGCTCATTTCAAAAATTAAGGGGAAAAAAATCCACCAAGCAAGGTGGTTTGTGCTTACAATCCCAGTATTCAAGAGGCTGAGGCTGGAGGATTAAGAGTTTAAGCTTATTCAGTAAGACCCTGTTGCAAAATTAAATTAAATTAAATTAAAAAAAGAGAGAAAAATAAAAACCCTGAAAGACAATGGAAAGAAAAGTTTTGTTCCATGGAACAGTGTAGTTGGCCCCACAACCAACACTGAAATCATTACGGGAATCCCTGTCTGCCCATCCTCCAATGAGAAGCAAGGAATTCTGGGAACAGAATGTGTAGACTTGAGAAAACATCTTCATCCAAGAGGCACTGAGTTCTGACCACTCACAGACATCTGGGATGGGAGGCTGAGGCTGAGGCTGAGGCTGAGGCTGAGGCTGAGGCTGAGGCTGAGGCTGAGGCTGAAGCAGTCACAATCATGTGGGATGCTCTAGGGACTGGGTTGTCCGTGATGCTGAGAACCATGATTTGGGTTGTAGTTTTAAAAGGCTATGGAATGTCCTTCTCAGTCACTCTGGGACCTGGGGCTAGCAGACATTCTTCTACAAGGACCCAGGTGTCAGGTGAGGAAGGATAGATGATGGTGATAATCATGGGGTGCATGTCTACATTTGGAGAGGCCGGGCTGTGGTTTGGACTCACAGCATCTCCCAAAACCTCACATGGGGAGGGCTTAGTCCCCAGTTGATGGATCTAGTCAGAGAAGTCATTGGAGCCTGGGAGCTCTGACCTAGTAACGGACTCATCTGTTGATGAATTCATAACTGGCTGACATTATCAGAAGGTAGAGGGAACTAGGAAGCTGGCCTGGCTGGAGAAAGTAGGTGTTGAGGGATAGATTCTGTCACCAGCCCTTTCCTGACTCTCTTCTTCTTGGGTGCCATGAAGTGAGTGGCCTTTCCTACCATACTTTCCCCTCCATGATGTTTCTGTCTTGCCATGGGTCTAAAGCAAGGGAGACAGCTAATAGAAATATCTGGAAATGTGAAAATAAACCCCTCCCCTTGTTTATCTCAAAGACTATGTCACAGTGAAGACAAATGACTAATGTGGGCTGAGTGGCCAGACCTGCTTCAAGAACAAGCCTTGGCAGTGATCCCAGCATTTGAAAGACTGAGGCAGGAAGATTATGAGTTTGAAGCCAGCCTGGGCTACCTGATGAAAACCTGTCTCAAAAAAGTTAAACTGGTAAATTCATAGTAGAATCTGACGGAACATTCTAGACAGTAGGAGAATTCCAAATAAGATGAGTTAAATGTTGACACATATTTGATTTTTCATGTTAAAATATTGCCAAAAATAAATATACCAATAGATATGTTAGTAGGATTAAAGCTTTGTTGTCCATCTTTTCTCAAAAGGTAAATTGGGATGCTGACTCTCATGGGAGTTCTACCTGGACTTTTCTTTTATGCAAGGGTCCTCAGCAGGAAGTTTCCAGAAGTATTTTATACAGAGCTCTGACACTGTCAGGAATACAGCACAGAGAGGTTGAAGCAACCCTTGTACACTGTGGGAGCTGAGACCTAATCAGAGAGCACAATGGGTACTCCATTCCATTCAGATAAATGTGTCCAAAAAGACACTCAGCAACCACTATCTAATCTGTGAATGACAGCTACATCTGGCCTTGGTTCCTGAGTTAGTTCTCCTCTCATTGGCTGCTGGCGCTATCAGTTGACCCTGGGGTCAATCTAGGATAACTGCAGCTTCTACCTACAGGAAGTTTCTAGTTATTAAAAGACAGAAGAGGAGGAGAAGATGAGAAGCAGGAAGGAAGGAACAAAGGAGCGTGTTCATCATTAACACACAATGAGCCTTAAGCATCTCAAAGGTATCCCTTATTCTCAAGTCCAGGCCATTCAGGAAATAGTCCAGTGAGTCAGAGAATCTAGACCATAATCTTCCTCCAGGTATAGACTCAAACCACAGCCCAATTCAGTGATAAAGGACCAGGAGACCAATTAGGGACCATCCCTTTCGTTGGTACTAGCTGAATGGGCCCAAGTAAATATAGCAGCTGGATGTGGTGGCATGCACCCATAATCCTGACAGGAAGATCACAAATTTAAGGTCAGCTTGGGCCACATACTGAGACTGTCCCAAAAGCTAACTAAAGCAAGACAACTCAAACAAAAGACAGCCACCCTTAGAGATTACCACTGACAGTGACTCTGCATTAGATTATACACACACTGTCTCTCTTGATAGTGGAGACTTTAGAGGAAACCCCAGAAACTCTCTCCAGATGAGATCCAGTGTGCCCCTCATCCATGTCCTGTGAAATCAATGCCACCTGGTTATACCCCACATGAAGCTTAATGCATGGTCTTCACTAGATGAGTGTTCAGAGAAAATGACAGAAGAGCATGTGATTGCTTGGTGGGCTCCTGAAGGCTATGGCTCAGTCTCCATGTTCATAAGCAAAGTTAGTCTCTAAGGATGGGAATTATTTGATGCTGACCTCTAACAAGGTAAATATGCAGTAACATCTAAGGTCTGGGGAAGTGCTCAGTCTGTAATCTGCAGTGTTATCTAAGGGTTGGAGAGGTGCCCAGTCTATGTTTGCTATGCTAAAAGAGGGTCATAGTTTGATCCCCAGAACCCGCTGGGTGTCGTAGCACACTTAGAGATCCCAATGCTGGGGCTGGTGAGATGTCTCAGCAGTTAAGAGCACTGGCTGTTCTTCCAAGTCCTGAATTCAAGTCCCAGCAACTACATGGTGGCTCACAATCATCTGTAATGGGATCCGATGCCCTCTTTTAGCATGCAGATGCATATGCAGTAGAACACTCATACATAAAATAAAATAAAATAAAATAAAATAAAATAAAATAAGAAAATCTCAGTGCTGAGGAGGCAGAGACGGGAGGATTCTAGCCAGGCAGCCTAGTTTAATTGGTGAGCCTCAGAGCCCAGTGAGTTCCTCTCTTAAAGAATAAGGTTTGGCTCCTGAGAATCAAAGCCCAAGGCTGAACTCTGGCTTGGATGTGCATGTGCATAAGTATGCATGTTTACCCACACATGCATGTGTGCACACACAAGTAATAAATTCTCAGTGGATAACATTGAATGGAGAAGGTCTAGAAGACAGTATACAGAAAAAATATTGTTATGACCTTAGAGTAGGTAAGGATTTTTGTTGTTATGACTGGAGAGAAGATCTTACTCTATAGGCCAGCCTGCAACTCCTGTAGCCTAGGATTGCCTCAAATTCATGGCAATCCTCCTGCCTCGGCCTTCTGAATGGTAATATAACAGACATGAACCATCACATCTAACTAGGAAAAAAGATTTTTAAAATGAAACATTGAAAGGAAAGGTGATAAAAGAGACTACAGTAAAACTGAAATCCCTGGCCTGTACAAGGCTCCATGCCTGGTAACACACACACACACACACACACACACACACACACACACACACACACACACAAATAAAATAAGAAAATCTCAGTGCTGAGGAGGCAGAGACAGGAGGATCCTAGCCAGGCAGGCTGGTTTAATTGGTATCACACACACACACACACACACACACGGAAGGAAAGGAGAAGCCTCTGAATAGAAAACATGTGTATAACCCCTAAGTTCCCCCAACAGCTTGTTTCCAGAACTGATTTTGCAAATTCCAGAATTGATAACCTGTAAGAAAGTACCATTAGCATCATGGCTCCCCACAGCCCAATAGAACACACTAAAAGCCCACAAGTCACAGAATGATTAGTACAAGATCTCGAGTCACTCTACACAACCCTACACCACAAGGGATTCTCACCCCACCTTGCTACACAGCTAAGAATAGCCAGCTGCATACATCCCAGTTCCATGTGCACACAGCTTTAAGGAGTCAGATCAACTGCATAAAACTCCACTGCACAGGGTGTATAATTGAAACTCTAACACTAAACCAGAAAGTGAGCGGCCATGACTGAAGGGGAAGAAGCATCTAGAAGAGGACGTGGGAGTAGTCTTACAACACAACACATTTGTGCTTTACGGCTCAACTGTATGTTTACTGTGTGCTGCCACACCTGACTTTATGTCCCAATAAAAGCAAACTGGGTGGTGGTTTATGTTCTCACTTACCCAGCATGGGCTCACTCTCTCCATGGCACCACACAAAAGATGTCTTTTTAAATAATCCCAGGATTTGTTTTTTCCTATTTTGTGGTACAGGGCATAGAACCCAGGACCTGTGTGCCTGGGCTAGCAAAGTACCACTGACCTGCGTCACAGCCCAATATCATCTTGTTATAGGACATAAGAGTGTACAGCTTTATTCATATTGTCCCTTTTTCTGCCTTTATGTACCATGGCAAGGATGTCCCCTCTGCCTTGGAAGGCACCGTGAGTATTGATAGTTTATCTACTATAAACAGTTATAGCATTGAGTATTGATAGTTTATCTACTATAAACAGTTATAGCAGCCTGAGTTATCTCAGATCTCTCAACCTCACCCACTCCCAATAGCCAGCCTCCCAGCATGCAACATTGCTTTCTGCTTGCCAGAGAAAAATGGGACCATCATCTGAGAACACCTGCCTACCCCCCCCAACTCTGATGAACAACCTGCATCTTGCCACCCTTTCTCCTTCCCTGTCTGATCAGTTAAAACCTGTTGCTTAGCAGGTGCTTACAGGCCAAATCAGACAACCCAAGGTCAACCCTCCCAGAACCCTTGGAAGGAGAGAACCAGTTCCTGAAAGTGTCCTCTGACCTCCACATAGTCTGTGGCACACATGAACCTGTGCACACATGCACCTTGCACACACACACACACACACACACACACACACACACACACACCACTCTTGGCATATCTGAGATGTTTTGTGTATGTACTTCACTTCCCTATTTCACATGAGTTCATGAGCAGGCCCAGGCCCCCTGCCCATCCACACCTCCTTTAGACTCCTGGCAGTCTCCACAGGGGGGTCCATGAGTCCCACTTGGCCACTTTTTAACTTTTCGTAATTTCTAATCCCCTAATTCCTCCTACATTGTCTACTTTTAAATTTTCATATTACAAAGTTAAATTCTGTTATTGCTCAGTGGGTGGCTATGATGCCATGTGACCTGACACAGACAAGCAGCTGACAGTGGCGTCAAAGAGCCTTCGCAAAACTGCTTTCTACCAAGTCTAAGCCGGGGTGTGGTTTGGTGGCAGCAGTGATGGATTCCATCCCTAGCAGACACACACAAAAACCAAAGTAGATATCATCTGCCCAATTCTTTGTTGACATGCCATCTCAGTCAGAAATAGCTCAGCCACTGTGTCACACACATGCATGCATGGATATATATATATGCGTGTGTTTTAGCTAAAAGCAACATGTTATGGCCAATGCATATAGGGGATGGTAAGGTTTACCTTTGGGTTCTGACATTGAAAAGATCTTTTTGAGGCCAGTCACTGAGTACCCCGTGTGTACAGTGGATATCGGGTCCAGTCAGAACTGCATGGGATAGGGTTTTGGTTTTTTTTTTTTTTATCCCCTCACTTGTGCAGTGTCTGTCCCCAGTAGCAGACTTAGTGGCTGTCTGATGGATGTGTGCTGGCCTTCCCAAGGTTGTTCCCATGTCATATTACCCTCCCCGCTTCACACTCACCTGGCCAGCTATGTAGATGGGAAGGAAGATCCAGGCCAGCATCAGCACAGAAAACAAGCCCTGTCCAAAAAACAAAACAAAACACAATCAGAGCTTCCCCGTGTAGCCTGCACCCCACCCCTGATTCGGTCCCTTCCTTGCTGAGTGGGTCGCTTTCCCTGACCTGACCTTCATACTTCCATTTTTAAAATGCCAAGAGACTAACAGCATAGGGAAGAGTTCTTGAATCCTCAGCTTCTTAGAGGTGAGATGGGAAACTCATTTTAGCTAAGGCGTTTGGGACTAGTGTGAGCAACATGTGAGACCTTCAACCAAACCAAACCAAACCCCAAACACACAAACAGATGAAAAGAGGATAAAGGAGACAGGAAACAGAAATAAAAGATTTGGGGACATCTATTTCCATCTCCTAATACTATTGTATTAGGTACTCTTCAGTTGATTCTGTACCCCCTTCTATTCCCCTGCAGTGGGGGATGGGGGGGTGGGAGGGGGGTATGCTAACAGGGAGCTGAGGCTTCTGGGAGAGTCACCCCTGGAAGAGCCATCTTCCTCCCTTATGAATAAGCCATAAGAGAACCTCATCAGACTGCTTCAGAATCAGTCCAGTGGTACTGAATAAGCTTTTAGTCCATGCCAGGCACTCCCCTGCAGGAGTTCGATTCATCTCCACACCGCCCCCTAATGTGCATGGGAGGTTCAGAAAAGTCAGGCAACTGGACCACAGTCACACAGCTTGCGAATACGAATGCCGAGACCACCTGGTTCTGGCCTGTAGGAGACTCTTATGTGGCACATAAGTCCGTGGCTGGCACAGGGTAAGCACTTGAAAATATTTGTGATTATGAGCAATACAAGCGCCCCTAGAAAAAGCTACTCTGTGAGATGCCTCCAACGGAGAGAAATGTGCAGAAGCATCTCCGTGGCTCCGGGGACATGAAGGACACATAGCTCTGAGCATTTCGTTTCAGCGATGGCCAACTGATGCCTAAAATAGATGACTATGCCTTCTGTCACCTACTGCCTGTTGCTTCCTACGTAGGCAAGGAAGCATCTTGAGCCCTCACCCTTTTGATTTGGGGGATTGTGTCCCTATATAGGTCCCCAAAAAGCAGATACAGAGAGACACAAATAACTTTTGTTGGCCAGGAGCAACTGTGAAGCCTCCTGTTTGCTTAACTAAAGAGGGCATCCATTTTTAAAGTACCAAGTGAGTGTTCTCATGCCTCCCTGGTTTCTGCTGCAGAACAAGGGGAGATGTCTGTATCATGGCGAAACTCACATTAAGTTCATAGGCAGCGACAGAAAATGCACCACAGCAGCACCAGACCCTGCTAGGCCAATGAAGTGTCCCACTTCCAACGTTGCTGGCAAACAAGGATGCACCCACCTGTGGGGAGATGAATGGGAGAGATCCTGGAGCTGGGCCTGGGAAAACGTCCTGACTCCCAGTTCTGACCAGTCTTGAAAAGACAGGTAGGGAAATAGACTGTGAGACCATTCTATCCTGTGTGCCTTATTTGTGCAGTGCACAGCTTGAGAAAGTGTCTGTAGCATCCGTGATTACAGGTAAATACCTCGTGATACCAACCAGCTCTGCTTCCAGCTCAGCAAAGTGTGTGTGTGTGTGTGTGTGTGTGTGTGTGTGTGTGTGAGAGAGAGAGAGAGAGAGAGAGAGAGAGAGAGAGAGAGAGAGCATATGTGTTCATGTGTGCACATGTGGATGTGTGTGCATGTGTGCATGTATGTGCATGCGTGCACGTGTGCACATGTGTGTGCATGTGTGTACACATGTGCGTGTGTGTATGTGTGACAGTGTCTGAAGATCCACTTAAAAAGGAATAGCTAATTGAACTGTTGTGCTTGTTATCTGTGCCTTCAATATCCAGTCCACTTGGTTCTGTGAATAGTCTCCATTTTCATTCCAACAGACAGCTCAGAGCAGCAGTCTACCCTAGCCATGGCAACTGGTACACTGATGAGCTTGAGGTGCAGTCAGGGATACAACAGTTGCCAGGGATACTGCCAGGGAGGGAGGCAGATATTCCTCACACGCTGGCCTGGACCTGGAGGGGGATGAGCAGTCTGGAGTGGTGGTCTTGTGAAGCTGAAAGTGTCTGGCTATGGAGACCTTGGAGAAGGAGAGAGGCTAAAGCAGATAATTGAAACTAGGTTATCCAGTCATAGCAATGTTGGGAGATTGCACCTCTGCAAGTATCCTGGAGGTGGAATGACAGATTCTTTTATGTAAATAGATTTGAGTGGGAGCAAAGTTTTCTCTAGTTTTCACTACAGCTTGAAGACAACATGGAGTGAAACAATGTCAGAGTTTGAAGAGTCTTTGAGAAATGACTAAAAACCTACAGCTTTGCGGGGCGTAGGTGGGAAACAGAGCCTTGTGCATCCTCAGCAAGCATCTACCACAGAACTCCATCCCAGCCTAAGAAGATGTGAACTAACCAGAGATCACTTACTGGCCACCACACCATGTTTCCTCCAGCCAGGAAGTAGCCTTTCACTGTGTCCCGTTTGGTCCTCACTGTGGACTGCGAAGAAGAAGAGGGCTGTGTGAGGAGAGCGCGTGCTTGGCCATCCGAGGAGAGCAGAGGCTGTGAACTGCAAGGCCACATTTGGACCGAGATTCATTTTGTTTGACTGAAACTTTGACACGGCTACCTTTAGAGCAGACCTCCTCTCTGGCCAGGGGAGTCCTGCCAGTGCCCGCCTCACATGTTTGGGATAACCTGCAGGTCCTCTAGACATCTGAGCTGCAGATCTGTGGCTTGCCAGTGGCAGCTCCAAGTGGATTTCATTGTTTATTGTTTTCATTGTTCTATAAACTGTTTCTATGAGGTTTTCCATAAGTACCAGGTCATTTCTTTCTTTCTATTTTTCTTCTCCCCCCCCCCACCTCTCTCTTTCTCTCTCTTCAAGATAGTGTTTCTCTGTATAATAGCCCTGGCTGTCCCGAAACTCTCTTTGTAGTCCAGGCTGGCCTTGAATTTTCAAAGATCACCCTGTCTCTGCTTCTCAAGTGCTGGGATTAAAGGCGCATACCATGCACAAACAGCAGTGCATCCCCATTGACCCCTATGGGGTTGCTGTTTGGGGGCTTGTACCACAGTTGTTGAAGAGACTGAGGCTGAAGCCCCAGTCTATCCTTGCTCTGTAACATAGTACCCAGAGGTCAGAATCTGTACACATGAAAATCTCTCTCTCACAGTTCTGAGGGTCATAAGTCAAGGTGCCAGCAGGTCCAACTTCTGGAGGGCCTGTCTCTCTAGATGAAGACTCCTCTCTGTCCTCCCTCATGTGATGGGAGAGAAGAAGGGTACAAAAGAGACTGGCTGGTATCTTTATCTCTTTTATAATGCCCCCACCCTCCTGGCAACCACTTCCTGAAGGTGCTACCACTTAATACCATTACACAGAGGCTAAAATCCAACATGAGGTTTGGAAGGGATGTAAGTGGCTCATTCTCATATTCATATTCTCTCTCTCTCTCTCTCTCTCTCTCTCTCTCTCTCTCTCTCTCTCTCTCCAGGGTCTCATGTAGCCTAGGCTCAAAGTCTCTATGTAGCTGGAGGTGACTTTGAACTCCTGATCTTCCTGCTTGCATCGTTTAAATGTTGGGATTATGATTATGATTACACATCACTGTGCCCAGTTTGTTACTGTACTGGGGATATAAGCTAGGATCTCATGCATGCTAGGTGAATGCTTTAACAACTGAGCTAGTCCATAAGTATTTCTTTTTTATTTAAAAATTTAATTACAGTTATTAATTTATTCCTTTGTGTGCATGTGTGCAAACACATGTGTGCACATGCGCTTGCCATAGCATATCTGTGGAAATCAAAAGACAATTTATGGAAGTCAGTTCTCTCCTTCCACCAGGTGAGTTCTAGAGATCACACTGGGGTAGCAAGTGCCGTTACCCACAGAGCCATCTTGCCAGGCCCCATTAAGTAGTTCTTAAATATACTCTATGTAAGGCTATTCAGCCTCATTCATTACAAGGGAGTGTTAACAATACCGAGACATCCTTTTCCCATGTCAGGTTGGCAAAATGAAAGCAATACATTGATTTACCACCTTACTACTGAAGGTGGTAAACAGGCTGGCATATACCACTGCTGGGGGTGCAGACTAAAGCTAGCTTAAAGAGGACACTCTGATGGCTGCTGCCATACTACAAATACGTGTTGTCTGGTAACCTGAGAAATCCACTGTAAGGAAAGTACCCTGCATTAGCCTCACTCCAGAATAATGGGTGTACACAGTTGGCCCATTACAGCGCTGTGGTAAGAAATGGGAGAACAAAAGCCTAGATGGCCCCCAGCACAGGTCACTGAATAAGTCACACTGGAAGCATCTGCAGGAACGCCCTGCAACTTCTAAGACAATGAAGATGGCTCTATGTACTGATGTAAAAGATGTCTAGGAGACAGGCAGAGCTGGGTGGAAATAGCAAGGTTAGAAAAAAATAGGACAGTGCGCACACACACATGTACATATACATGTACACATACACACATGTACACACACAAACACATACCACACACATGTAGACATACATGTACACACACTATACACACACTACACACACGTGCACACACACATGTATATACACGTGTACACACTCTACACACACATGTATACCCATATACACATACTACACACACGTACACACACATTAATGTTTTCTTTCTCGAACACACACTACACCACACACACACACCAACATTTGCTCTGTCTCACAAACACAATAGTGTTTTCTCTATCTCTGTGTCTCACTCACAAACACACACACACATGCACACACCTAACATTTGCTCCATTTCTCTGTCTTTGTCTCCCTTTCTTTCTCTGTCTCTCTTTTTCTGTCTCTCTCTATCTCTCTTACACACACGCGCACACGCACATAATGTTTGCTGTCTGGGCATGATATTGCACACCTGTAATTCCTGCATTCCAGAGGCTAAAGCAGGAGACCCACACATTTGAAGCCGGACTGTACTACACAGCAAGACTCAGTCTCCAAAATACATGTCATTGGTTTTGATTTGCTTTTAAACCTGGAAGCATATATTAATAAAAATTAATCCAAAGCTCATGAATTAATAATCGTAGTCACCTCTGAAGAAAAGGGTCATAGTGAGACTTTATATGATACTTATTAAGCTACTATTAGTTTTGAGCCATGTGACTATAACTGTATTACTGTGAAAATGCATATATATGCATATGTGCATATATATGATATATATCATATACATGAGAGCATAGTTTTCAAAGTATAAAATGAGGAGTCTAGCTCATAATTTAGTAATAGATTAAAGAATCTAAATTCTTAGGGCCTAGGTTTTCTTTATCTATAAATTGGGTTTAAAATCTTCCTTGAGGGGCTGGCTGGAGAGAACGCTAAGTGGTTAAGAATGTTTACACTTCTTGTAGAGGACCAGAGTTGGGTTCCCAGCATCTACATAGGTGGCCCACAACAATCTTTAACTCTAGCTCACATTTTCTTCTGGTCTCTTCTGACTTCTGTGGGCATGCACACATGATCACATATCTATACACACACACACACACACACACACACACACACCTACACACACATTTTTAAAAAGTAACAAAATACTGGTTTTCTAAAAGAGATCTTCCTTACAAATTACAGAAAATAACATAACTTATGCCCAGCACACAGTGCATTTAAAAAATTCAGGGTCTCCCTATTCTAGCAATGTACTCTACCACTGACTTGTATCCCAGGCACCCACATATTTGGGGGGGGGATCTTTTAGAGACAAAGTCTCACCATGTATTCCTGGCTGTCCTGGAACTTGCTATATAGGCCAGGCTGGCCTCAAACTCACAGAGATCACCTGCCTACACATATTTTAAGTCCTAATTGCTATGGTTCATTTCTTCCCTTCTTGTTATCATGTTTCCTAAAGGATAGGTTTTACTCTGGGGTTTTGACCAGACATTTTCTCCTTGTCCCATCTCTCACATCATCTTCTGGCTTACCCATAATCCAACAGCCAGAACAAAGAGGAAGTACAGAACCAGGACAGCAATGTCTGCAGGCTCCATGCTCTTCTGAGGAAAGGCTTTCAGGGCATCAGACTGTGGAGACTGAGGGCTGATGGTGGCACTCTCCATGGTGCTGAATGAGCCTCTCGGTCCTGGGAAAAGCAAAGCAATGTTAGATTCCTTTCTTCTCTTAATCTGTGGCTGTCTCCCATGGGGTGGGGGGAGAAGAGAAAGAGAGAGAGAGAGAGAGAGAGAGAGAGAGAGAGAGAGAGAGAGAGAGAGAGAGACAGAGAGACAGAGAGACAGAGAGAGACAGAGAGGCAAAGAGAGAGACAGAGACACAGAGACAGACAGAGACAGACAGAGACAGGCAGACAGAGACATACAGAAAGATACAGACAGACAGATAGACAGACAGACAGAGACACAGAAACAGATAGAGAGACAGACAGACAGAGACACAGAGACAGAGAGATAGAGAGACAGACAAAGAGACAGAGATACAGAGAGACAGAGAGATACCTAGATGGAGATCTGGTGGAGACAGAGCTTTAGGAAGTCAGATACATCCCTCTGACCATCCACTCTTTCACCTACTCAGAAAAACATAGATTTTTCTGTAGTTGATTTGTTTGTTTGGTTTTGTTTTCATTTTAACAATTCAACTATTCACTCAGCAAAAGATAAAGAACAAACAATTCAAAGATTACACAAAACAGTGAGCATGTTAGTAACCCCAGCACTTTGGAGGACTTCTGATTGTGAGGCTAGCCTGGGCTACATAGCAAAACCCTGTCAGAAAGAGAAAATTAAAAAGAAAGTTCCAGCATGCTTTTTGTCCTGGTCTAGTTTCTGTTGATTTCCAAACACCATGACCAAAAGCAACTTGGAGAGGAAAGGGTTTATCTCATCATATATGGTACAGTCCATCTCTGAGCCAAGTCAGGAGCTCAGTGCAGATACTGAAGGAGAGACCATGGTGGAACACTGCTTACTGGCTTGTTCCCAGGCTCACGTTGAGCTGCCTTTCTCATACAGCCCAGGCCTGCCTCCCAGGGATAGCATGGTCCACAGTAGACTGGACCAAACCACATTAATTAGCAGCTAAGAACATGTCTCACAGACATGACCACAGGCTAACCTGATGGAGGTGATCCCTCAAGTGAGATTCCCTCTTCCTGGGCATCTCAGTTTGCTTTCTGTTGCTGTAATAAACACCAGGACCAAATGCAACCTGAGGAGGACAAGGTTTATTTGGCTTACACGTCCATATCACAGCACATCCTTGAGGGAAGTCAGCACAGGAACTCATGCAGGGACCTGGAGACAGAAACTGATGCAAAGGCCACAGAGAAATACTACTTACTAGCTTGTTGCCCATGGCTTACTCAGCCTGCTCTCTTATACTACCCACCTGCTTAGGATGGCACTGCCCAGAGTGAGTTTGGTCCTTCCACATCAATCATTAACAGGGAGATGGGCCACAGACTTGCCCAGGTCAGTCTGATGAAGGCAATTCCTCAACAGAAAGTCCCTGTTCCCCTATGGCATACATTTGTGGATAAGTTTGAATGGATAAAAAGTAACAATAATTTTAAAAAAAAAGTCATCACATGGCCAGAGTAAAGTAAGAGGAGGCAGTCTTGTTCTAATGCTGCATGCTTCCATAGATTGCTTATATTTAATATACACAGAGCACCTGCTGCCTGCCTGGAGTCCCTCTAAAGTGTTTTTCTACATTGCAAAGTGGATACTGTTATCATCCTTATTTTGTTAAAAAAAAAAAAAATTAAGACAGAAATGCTAAGAAGCTTGTCCAGGTAACACAATTCAAGTGGAAGAGTTGGGTTTGAACCCGAATAACCTTGCTCCAGAATCCATGCTTTGAACTACTATTAGACACTACTTCTCTGAAGACTGCATTTCCATGGGCAGTTAAAGAGAGTCCTACAATAGGCTGAATAATGGCCCCAAAGATATTAATATCTAATATCCAGAGCCTGTGATTGTATGCTAGCCAGTTGACCTTAAAATAGGGTGATCCCTGATGCAGCTGGACGCTTCTAATGCAATCACAAACAGCACGGAATTGGAAGGGCTGGATAAGGGTAAGAAGGGTCAGCTCAGTATTTCTGGCTTTAAGCATAGGATGATGGGCCCTGAACCAAGGAATGCAAGTGGCTTCTAGAAGCTGACAAAGCAAATGAGCAGAATCTGACCCAGGGCCTCCAGAAAGAACTCAGCTCTGCTGAGGCCTGTGTGTATGGTAGAGGATATTCAAGTCATGTGTATGTGCCTATGTGTATGGTAGAGGGTGTGCATATTAGGGTTCTCTAGAGTCACAAAACTTATGGAATGTCTCTAAATATTAGATATATTTATTGGAATGACTTACAGTCTGCAGTCTGACTAACCCAACAATGGGCAGCTGTGAATAGGAGGTCCAAGAGGCTACTAGGTTGCTCAGTGCCACGAAGCTAGGTGTTTCAGCTAGTCTTCTGTATAAGCTGGAATCCTGAAGAAGTAGGCTTCCAGTGGGTATGCTGGCAAAATAAGTGCAAGCAGGTAAAGATGGAGCCCTTCCTTCCATTGTCCTTATGTGGGCCTCCAGCAGAAGGTATGGCCCAGATTAAAGGTGTATGCCAGGAGCCAACCTTACTCCATTTTGAAAGAATAATTTTAGGTTTTGTTTTTCCTCAGCTATCAACTCCTGAGAAAGCAGGTGGCCAATGGTCACTGTGCCCTAAGGAAAGTGGTTGCTGCACCCTGAGCCAGACAAAAACATTGGGCTGCAAGATATCCAAGTGGCAGAATGCCCAGCCTCTGTGAAATTCCCAAGCACATTATCCCCTTCCCTGCCTGTATAAATTGCCTGAGAAAATATAGCTTGACGAACCTTGATCAGAAAACTTGACTTGGTCTTGTTCTTTGTATCTCCTGTCCCTTCCATTCTCTCCCCCTTTCTCTTAGGGTACCCTGTTGCAGGCCAGGGCAGATGTGTACCACCACTCCTGAACCTAAGATTTTTTTTAGTTGGACCTTGCTCTGTGGCAGACTGGCCTTGAACTGAGAGATCTGCATGCCTCTGTCTCCTGGAATTACAGGCATGTACCACCTTGCCTGGGCCTAAGATTTTCATGGCCACTATGCCTCAAGATCCAGATCAAAAGCATGTGTCACCATCCAACACTTACAGGATCAAAAGACTGTGCCTTTCAACCTCAAGATCTGGATCACAGGTGTACCCTCCATTTCTGGATTGTAGTTCATTCCAGATAATCAAGTTGACAATCAGGAATGGCCATCGCAATCTACCCCTTATCAACTTGACACACATCATATCTCATGGCCAAATGAAAACAATCAAGTTGACAATCAGGAATGGTCATCACAATCCATCCCTTGTCAACTTGATACACATCATATCTCATGTCCAAATGAAAACAATAACCAATACCCCATCTTCTGAAGTGCATATGTGTTATTTACCAAAGAGTCCAAAATAGTTGCTACCTCCTGCTCACCTGGTCCAATCAGCATAATTCTGTCTATATAGTGCACCAGTGTGAATTTTGTAGAAAAGACAGACGACGTTCAAGATCCCTTCTAATTAATTATGACACAGGGCAGGAGAGGTAATATATTTGAGGCAAAACTGTAAAGGTATACTGCTGGCCTTGCCAACTGAAAGCAAATTGCTTCTGGTTGTCCATATGGTCAGGTACTAAGAAAAAGACATTTGCTAGATCAATAGCTGCATACCAAGGTGTGTTAATTTGTTCAAGTAAGGAAACTACATCTGGTACAGCAGCTGCCATTGGAGTTACTACCTGATTTAGTTTTCGATTGTCAACTGTCATTCTCCACAATCCATCTGTCTTCTGCTCTGGCCAGACAGAGGAGTTAAAGGGAGATGTGGTGGGAACCACCACCCCCGAGTCTTTCAAGTCCTTGATGGTGGCACTAATTCCTGCAGTTCCTCCAGAGATATGACAATGTTCTTGATTCACTGTTTTCCTTGGGAGAGGCAACTCTAAAGGTTTCCATTTAGCCTTTCCAACCATAATAGCCCTCACCCCACAGGTCAGGGAACCAATGTGAGAATTCTGCCAACTTCTAAGTGTATCTATCCCAACTATATATTCTAGAACTGGAGAAATAACCACAGGATGAGTTAGGGGACCACTGGACCTACTGTGAGTCAGACATCAGCCAAAACTCCATCAATCACCTGGCCTCCATAAGCCCTGACTTTAACTGGAGGGCCACAATGTTTCTTGGGATCTCTCAGATTTAACATCAATTCAGGCCAGGCAGTGGTGGTGCAAGCCTTTAATTCCAGCACTTGGGAGGCAGAGGCCCTCTGGCTCTCACACCTCAAAAAAGACTCTGCTTTAGGGCTGGAGAGGTGGCTCGGAGGCCAAGAGCACTGGCTGATCTTGAAGACGATGTAAGATTGGTCCTTAGCACCTACATGAAAGTTTACCACTGCCTGTCTCTGGCTCCAGGGTCTACAGAGTGAGTTCCAAGACAGCCAGAACTATACAGAAAAACCCTGTCTTGGAAAAACAACAACAACAACAACAACAAAAAAAAAACAACAACAACAACAAAAACCAACCAAACAAAAAACAAACATCAATTTAGAACCAGTATTCAGTAGACCCCAGAAAGTCTGACTATTTTCTTTCCCTCAGTATAAAGTTACTCTTGTAAAAGACCATAGGTCCCTCTGGGGAAGAACAGGAGAAAGGCCAATAGCAAAACTTTTAAATGTCTTATCAAGGTCCTTCCTCAGCGGAACCTTCATTCAAGGGGTTCTGCAAACTGGCTCAAGTCTGGAAATTGATTCACTGGCCAAGACTGCCTTTAGCCTTGATCCAATATAGCCTTTCTTTCATTTGTTTGACAATTTTTCTGTGTATACAGGTCAAACAGAAATGCAATGGGCTTCATATCTATTTCATGCCTGGAAACACCATGAGTACTTAGCCAGTACCAAAGGTTCATACAAATCATGCCATTATAAAATTGACCTCGCCTGTGCTGACCATTGTAAGTTAGGTGAATATAATGCTGTTTTGTCTATGCTGGCTATTATAATAACTATGATCTCCTTGCCTCTGGAGATTCAGTGCTGGCACCTGGTCCCTGCTACCTTGGGGCCCAATTAAACCCATTGCATTTAGTTCAGCCAACTAAGCATCAGTGTCTCCAACCCTAAGGTTTGGCACAATTAAAAGGAAAACAAAACTCTTCAAATGTGCTGGTGCCCCTCTCACCATTTTGCATCTTACAGGATTCATGAAGGGCGTGTCATCTGGACATCCCAACCTGGTGGAAGATTAGGCTTTACACAGTGTACCCACTCTAGTGTTGCAATTTCCCTGAGCCTTAAAAATCTTCTCACCAGCATAAGGATAAGCTGAGGAATAGCCGGCATCTCCAACTCCTTTTCAGTAAGCCAACTTTTCATAAACGCTTCAGCCAATCAATCAAATAAGCTTTGGACACCTTTTTTAAATGTGCAAGCTTCCATATTAAACCTAGAATCTCCTCTCAGAGGATTTATATCAATAAACTCAGCCTGATCTAGTTTTATATTTCTTTCATCATTATCCCACAGCCTTAAAATCCGTTCCCACACATATTCTCCAGACTTCTGCTTGAATTAATTATCAAACTCAGTGTGGTAGTTTGAATATGCTTGACCCAGGAAGTGGCACTATTAGGAGGTGTGGTCTTTTTGGAGGAAATGTCACTGTGGGGGTGGGCTTTGAGACCCTCCTTCTAGCTGCCTTGAAAACAGTTCTGCCTTGACTGTCTTCAGATCAAGATGTAGAAGGCTGGAGAGATGACCCAGTGGTTAAGACCACTGACTGCCGTTCCAGAGGTCCTGAGTTCAATTTCCCAGGAACTACATGGTGGCTCACAACCATCTGTAATGAGAGCTGTTGCCCTCTTCTGGTGTGCATGAAGTCAGCTACAGTGAAAAAAGATCCCTTCCCCTCCCCCACCCCCCAAAAAAGGAAAAAAAGAAGATGTAGAACTCTCAGCTCCTCCAGCGACATGCCTGCCTGCCTGCCTGGATGCTGCCATGCTTGATGATAATGGACTGAACTTCTAAACCTGTAAGCCAGCCCCAATTAAATGTCCTTTTATAAAAGTTGTCTTGGTCATGGTGTCTCTTCACAGCAATTGTAACCCTAACTAAAACACTCCTTAAGCTCATGGTAATGTAAGGCCCCCACGAATGGAGGACCTCACCCAAGCCTCGGGAATTCGAGGCCACCCATTAACTGCAAGACACTGAACTTGATGTAATCAGCAAGAGGCATATTTTAATCAGTATACTGAGGTCAAGACCTGTAGCCCACGCAGGGGCAATGGGGTCTGACCCCGGGGCTTTGAAGACAGAGAAAATTTAAAGCCCAAAACCACAACTCAGGGGGGGAAACCACAACCCAGGGGGAGTAAGGGAGGGCTATTAGAGAGCACCTGTGGAAAGTCCCAGCCCATTATTCAGTTTGTGTCAGGGTACAAGGAACAGGCTAATCTCTAAGAGCCTATACGTAATCAGCCAAGTTCCTGGTATCCAGGGTGCACAGGCACGCTAACTTGAACGCTCAGCTCAAACCCTATTCAATCTATCTTATGGTTAGTTTTGTTCCTGGTATCCAGGATGTATGAGCACACTGAGAACTCCCAACTCAAACTCTCCTGGTATCCAGGGTGCACAACCCAAACTCTCCTGGTATCCAGGTGCACTGGCCTCCCAACTCAAACTCTCCTGGTATCCATAGCACTTGGTCACGCTGACCTAAACTCCCAGCTCTGAACTCCTATCTCATCTAATTTGTCTTATGGATAGCTAATTTCCTGGAGCCCAGAGTGCAGAACAAGCTGATCTGCACTTTTGACTCCATCTATGAAAAGTTTAAAATTTTTTTAACTCTTTCAGTAACGTAGCACACTTCCTCATATAAATGACAGTTTTTACGTCACCTTGAGGAGCCTGCTTTGCCTCAAGTCTGATTATAGGTCTAGAGGCAACTATTGGTGGGTCTTGAGGAACATCAGTATTGTCTTGCCTGGCATTTTCTTCAGAAAAAAAAAAATCACTGCTGGTATATCAGGCGATGAAGAATTAATTTCCTCAGGTAAAAGGGGCAATATTTTAAGAGGTGAGACTACTGAGGGTACTTCCTCAGGTGAGGTAAACCCTTGAGACTCTGAGGATTTAGAGTTCTCAGCTTCAACAGGGTCCACCCACACAGCCCCATCTCAAGTTACAGGAGCCCATTCTTTGCCAATTAATGCCCTTTAACTGCTGATACCTTCTAAGGCTGAGACTTAAATTTTTGCTGTAATTCAACCAACCTTGCTGTACTGGCTGGTTTTGTGTGTTAATTTGACACAAGCTGGAGTTATCACAGAGAAAGGAGCCTCCCTTGAGGAAATGCCTCCATAAGTATTTTCTCAATTAGTGATCAAGGGTGGGAGGGCCCATTGTGGGTGGTGCCATCCCTGGGTTGGTAGTCCTGGGTTCTATAAGAAAGCAAGCTGAGCAAGGCAGGGGAAGCAAGACAGTAAGCAGCACCCCTCCATGGCCTATGCATCAGCTCCTGCCTCTAGGTTCCTACCCCATGTGAGTTCTAGTCCTGACTTCCTTTGGTGATGAACAGCAATGTGGAAATGTAAGCTGAATAAACCCTTTCCTCCTCAACTTGCTTCTTGGTCATGATGTTTGTGCAGGAATAGAAACCCTGTCTTAGACACTTATCATGAGGGCTTCAGTTTGATTTTCTGAAACTAAAGCTCTGTGGCTGCTGGAGAGACGATTCTCTTCACAGGCACATTTAGATTGTTTATTTGCATCTGGAGCTGGTCAACTTTATTATGCAGTTCATTCTTTTATCGATTTATACATAAATGCTAAGAGCAACCAACTAGCAAAATCATTTTCCATATTTTCCCCCAAACTGCCAAAAGTCTCATATACCATGTCACTTAAACCATTGCCATTCAGAATTGATAAGCATAATCAATGGCATTCACTTCTTTAAGTTTGAAATAGTTTTCACCATTGGCTTTCAATATTTTCTGAATTCCCGGAGAGAGGGTGACTGAAGAGGTTTCAGTAGCTGAAGGTGCTGGTGAATTAGAAGGTACTAGCAAAGGCAGGACTCCCCCCTCCCAGTGGAGGGATAAGGACACCAACCCACCTACAAAACTTTTGACACAAAATTTGTCCTGTCTACAAGAAATACAGGGACAAAGATGGAGCAGAGACTGAGGGAAGGGCCAAACAATAACTGGCCCAAATTGAGAGCCATCCCATGGGCAAGCGCCAATTCCTGACGCTATTAATGATACTCTGGTAGGCTTGCAGACATGACTGTACTAGCCTAGCATGGGAGGCCCCACCCAATAGCTGTCTGAAACAGATGCAGAGACCCACAGCCAAAAACTGGAAGGCGCTTGGGGACTCTTATGGAAGAGTTGGCAGAATTGAGGGCCTCAAAGTGGCTAGGAACTCCATAGGAAGACCAACAGAATCAACTAACCTGGATCCTTGGGGGCTCTCAGAGACTGGGCCACCAATAAAAGAGCAGACATGGGCTGGACCTAGGCCTCCCCACACATGTGTAGCAGATGTGCAACTCAAGTCTCCATGTGGGTCCTGAACAACTAGAACGGGAGTTGTCCTAAAGATCTTGCCTGTCTGTGGAATCCGTTCCGTTCTCCAACTGGGCTCCCTTGTCTGACCTTAGTGGGAGAGGATATGCCTAGCCCTGCACAGACTTAACTAGCCAGGGTGGGGGAACACTCGGGAGGGGACACCCTCTCAGAGAAGGGGGAACTGAGAAGGGGGCAGCAATTGGGAAGTAAAATGAATAAATAAATAAATAAATAAATAAATAAATAAATAAATGGAAAAAAGAGAGAAGGTGCTGCCAAATTATAAAGCCTACTCCAGATGCTTAAAAGATTCACTCTTATACATCTGTTCCTCTAGAACCACTCCAAGTACCAACTTCCGTATTAGTCAGGGTTCTCTAGAGTCACAGAACTTATGGAATGTCTCTATATATTAAAGGAATTTATTGGAATGACTTACAGTCTGCAGTCTGTAAGGTGTTTCAGCTAGTCTTCTGTATAAACTGTAACCCCAAGGAAGTTCCAACAGATGTGCTTGCTGGCTAGTATGTGCGAGCAGGAGAAGAAGGAGCCCTTCCTTCTTTCATTGTTCTTAAGTGCGTCTCTAGCAGAAGGTGTGGCCCAGTTTAGTATCACCACACCTGGACCTAAATTTTTCTTATCTTGGAATTTGGTCTCTCCCAGGCTGGCCTTGAACTCAGAGATCTGCATGCCTCTGTCTCCTGGGATTAAAGGCATGTACCACCTTGCTTGGGCCTAAGATTTTCATAGCCACTATGCCTCAAGATCCAGATCAAAAGCATGTGTCATCCAACACTTACAGGATCAAAAGCCAGTGCCTTCCAACCTCAAGATCTGGATCACAGGTGTGCTCTCCCTTTCTGGATTGTAGTTCATTCCAGATTTAGTCAGGTTGATAACCAGGAATAGCCATCTCAGTGTGTAAACTGTGGGTGTGTCTGTGTATGTGCACAGGCCTGGAGGGGTATGCAGAGATGAACATCAGGATTTTTTTTTTTTTTGGCTTTCCACCTTATGTTTTGAGGTAGGGTCTCTCACAGCTTCCCAGAGAGCCCAGGGATCTGCCTTCTCTGTCCTCAGAGCTGGCGTTACAGGCAGGAACCACACAGCTGTTTACTGGCAATCTGAGCTCAGATTCTCATGCTTGCAAAGCAAGTACTTTCCACATTGAGCTAATGCCTCAGCTGTCTCCTGACCCCTGGATTTGAGCTCAGTAAGACCCATCTGGCACTTTGAATTCCAGACCTCAAGATGATAAGCCTGTGTTTTTAGCCTCCACATCTGGAATAATTGTCGGGGCGGCAGCAGCAAGGAGAGACTAGAAAAACTCCTTCAGTGGTTCTGACTGGGGTATGGGTATAGTTAGGGTCAGGAAGTCAGTCTCACCATCCACAGTGTGCACCCTAATACTGGGACAGATCTCCCCAGAGACAACACCCTGTGATGGTCCGTGTAGGTCTGTGTGGTATAAATGCAGAGACTCTGACAAACCAGAAGCTTTAAGAAGTCGTGCTCTGGGGGATGAGGGGTGATCAGTCAGAAAAGTGCTCTGCGTGAGCTTGAGCCTCTGTCTCCAGGGAAAAACAAAACAACACAAAAAGTCTGGCTATCATAGTGATATGATCTTGTCATCTCAGCTCTCGGGAGGTAACGACAGGAGGATCATTGGGGTTTGCTAGCCAGTCAGGCTAGCCTAATTGGTGAGCCACAGGTCCCACTGAGATACTATCTCAAAAACAAACAAAACCCAAGGTGAATGGTTCCTAAGAAAAGAATGGTTCCTGAATTTGATCCAAATGACTTCTGGGGTCTACATGCATGCGAATATACATGCACACATATTTGCAGCACATATGAACTTATATACATACCAAAGGAAGGAAGGAGTGAGAGAGAAGGGAAGGAGGGAAGGAAAGAAGGAAAGAGGGACAGAGGGAGGGAAGGGGAGGGAGAGAGAGAAAGAGAGGGAGAGAGAGAGAGAGAGAGAGAGAGAGAGAGAGAGAGAGAGAGAGAGAAGGATTCCAGCGGGCTGGAGAGAGGTCCTGAGTTCAATTCTTAGAAACCACATGGTGGCTCACAACCATCTGTAATGGGATCCGATGCCCTCTTCTGTGTGTCTGAAGACAGTTGCAGTGTACTCACTCATATAAATAAAAAATAAATAAATCTTTAAAAAAAAACAACAACAAAGAAAACAAACAAAAGGATTCCAGCTCTGGAGGCATCTTGCTGCCCCACCCCTTATCAGCCCTGAGAAGCTGAACAAGCCCTGTGATGCTACAGATAGGACACAATACAAGTTTGTGGTTCCGAGCCTGCTGGGGGGCTTTCACTCCATAGCACAGTTATCTTCACCTTGCAGCCCTATAGCTGAGCCCCCTGAATACAGAGATCGAAAGTGTGTGCCACCAAGACTAGCTGCCCGTTTGACACTGTCTGTAGGGCGTTGAACTTCGTCATTGAACACACACATTCACCACCATGGTCGGTATCTCCTGTTTCTTTAGTCTATATTTACTATTTCCTGCAAGGTGGGTGAGGAAAGGAGCGTCTCATTTTATGTGGAGGAATTTAGGAGATAGGTTATGCGAGACATGCTGTCTACCCCATGACTGCTGAGACAGACCCCAGTACTGTAAAACAAAAGAAAAAGAGAAGAAGCCCTGGCTTACTTTCTGTTGCTGTGATAAGCACCTCAGCCAAAGGCAACTTGGGGAGGAGAGGTTTCGTTTGGCTTACATATCTTAGGTCATAGTTCACTGAGGGAAGCCAAGTCAGAAACTCAAATAGATGCTACGGAGGGATGCTGCTTACTGGCTTGCTCCTCCTGCCTTCTCTGCTTGCTTTCTTATACACCCTAGGACCACCTGCCCAGGCACCACTCACAGTGGGTTAGGTCCTCCCTCATCAGTCATCAATTAAGAAAACGTTCCACAGTCCTGTCTAGAGGCCAGTTTTATGGGAACATTTACTCAATTGAGGTTCCCTTTTCCAGATGACTCCAGCTTATGATAAGTGGATGAAAAACTGACCAGCGCAGGAAGGAAAGAAGGACGAAAGGGAGGGAGGGAGGGAGGGAGAGAGGGAGGGAGGGAAGAAGGAAGGGAAAGAGGGAAGAAGGGAGGAAAAGAGGGAAGAAGGGAGAAAGGGAGGGAAGGAGGAAGGAAGGGAGGGAGGGAGAGAGGGAGGAAGGAAGGAAGGAAGGAAGGAAGGGAGGCAAATATTTCAATTTACAAACTGAGCTGTCACTATGATATATCACTCTTCTAATTGAAGAAAGAGTCCTAAGAAAAAACATTTTAGATGCTGCCATGAATATTAAAAACAAGTACACATCTAAGCATAGTGGTGCATGCTTTTATTTCCAGCAACTGGGAGGCAGAGACAGGAGGATTTCTGTGAGTCCAAGGTCAACCTGGTCTATATAGTTAGTTTCAGGACAGCCAAGGCTATCTATATAGAGACCCTGTCTCAGAAAACAAAAACCAAACAAGTACACTAGTGTCTTGCATAAACTGGAGAAGGGTCTAGACTTATGTATTTACAAGCATGGTTTTTGCCCCCATGACTGTCTGGGATGTCTGAAAGCCTCAGCTACGAGGTAGTCCTGTCCATTGCAGCATGTGTTGCATCAGCTCTCTATATACTAGATATAAATCATCATGATCAAAATCTCTCGCATCCTGAAAGATCAGTATCCCCAGTGCACACCTTTGCCCCAGGTTAAATAATGCCATTAAAGAATTTTTAATAAATAAAGGGTGGGCCTGGGCATGCAGCCTGGTGGTGGAGCACTTGTCTAATGTGCACGCGGGCCTAGGTTCCATTCCCAGCACTGCAGTAAGATACTGATAATAACAACAAGGAAGTAGCATGAGCAGTTGGGGATGGAGGGTAGTATCAGGTGGCAGCCAGAGATAGGCAGGAAGTGAGTCTAAAGGCCATGGCTCTGCCTGGGCAAAGTACAGCGTGGCTTCGAAGGCTGGTTGGTTTGTTACTGCAGTTGTAACAAAATACCTTAGCCTGCATACATTTTAAAGGTTTGTTTTATGTGTGCATGTATGTGCCTAAGTGTATGTATGTGCATTGTGTACATGTAGATGTCTGCAGAGCCAGAAGATGTCAGATCTTTTGGCACTGGAGTTATAGGCAAAGATATGAGTGGTGTACATTGAACCCAGGCCCTTTGCAAGAGTAGCAAGTGATCGTAATGATGGAGTCACCCCTCGAGCCCCGGGAATAATTTATCAGTAGCATGAATCTGTTGGCCACAGCTCTAGAGAAGCCCAAGATCAAGGTGATAACAGTTTTCTGCTATCTGCTGAAAGCTGGTCCTCATTAAATGATGCTTTTTCTGAGTCCTCCCAGGGTAGAAGAAACAAGCAGCCTCCATAAAGCTTCTTTTAGAAGGGAACTAATCCAGTCTGTGATGACTTTGCTATGGGACTTAAGAACTGCTCAGCGGCCCTGCCTCTTATCACTTTTGTGCTGGGGTTTGGGTTGTAACCTATGACTCTTAAGGAGACACACAAAATCTAACCACATCACAGGTAGAAAATCAGAGAAAGCATCTGCAAATTGCTTATAAAACTTGATAAGGTCAGCTGGACGGGGACATTCAAGAGCAATGTCCTGCTTCTATTAGGAGCTGCACAGAGACCCATTTTCTTTTCTTTCTTTTTTTTTTAAAGATTTATTTATGCATTTTATGCATTTTATGTATATGACTTTGTAGCCGTCTTCATGTACACCAGAAGAGCCACCATGTGGTGGCTGGGATTTGAACTCAGGACCTCTGGAAGAGCAGCCAGTGCTCTTAACAGCTGAGCCATCTCTCCAGCCCATGACCCATGTTCAAACTGACTTTTGTGTAAGGTAATTAAGAGGAATCTTGTCTGACCAGACAGTTATTTTGGATTTCTTGGGCATTATGGGATGCTGAGCATCATCTCTGGTTTGTATCCCCTACATGCCAGGAGCATCTCCCAAGTTGTGAGACCTAATATAGCCCTACTTAATTGTAGGCTAAGATAGCCCCTTAATTGTAGGCTCTTCGTTGAGAGGCCACAGGTGCTCTGAGGCCTGCAAGGCCCCTCTCACCGCAAGTGCAGCCCTGACTGTCTTTCCCCAGGCAGGACCTTGCTCTTAGTCCTGAGGTAACAGCATTCCCAGCTTTTCAGATGTGGGACAGGAGACTCTCTGAGAAGAGAAAACAAGGGCAAGTGCCAATATAAGCTCTTATGGGGAGCATGTGGTGGTGCACTGCTCTAATGCCAGCGCTCTGGTGAATTCTGGTCTACACAGGCTGGCGGGGGAGGGAAACTCTTATAGGGAAACAAGAAAAGGAAGAGCAGCATTGAAAGACAGGCATTGTGATTCACGGCCTGTGAAACAGGACAAAGGAGCAGGCAGGCTCCCATCCAGCTCTGCCCACCTCTGAGGCCCAGGCAGGTCTGGAAATTATGGCCCCTTGCTTCTGTGGACTTGGATGGTGATACCTGAGGTGTCATAACCTGAGGTGTTATGTGACCAGAGGCAGGCTCTAGGATGGGCATGGAGGGTTGTAGATTCCAACTCTGAAAGACTCTGGAGGCTCTGGGAGGAGGTGCGGCACCCTGGGCCTTGGGCGCTGTCTTAATCAAAGCCTCACTGGGTAGGACATGTTCTCACTGCCTTTATTTTATTTTATTTTATTTTGTTTTTTGTTTTTTTTTTGTTGTTTTTTTTTTGTTTTTTTTTTTTTTTTTTTTTTTTTTTTTTTTTTGAGACAGGGTTTCTCTGTATAGTCTTTGGCTGTCCTGGAACTCAAGACCAGGCTGGCCTCGAACTCAGAAATCCGCCTGCCTCTGCCTCCAAAGTGCTGGGATTAAAGGCGTGCACCACCACTGCCCGGCTCTCACTGCCTTTAAA
This sequence comes from Arvicanthis niloticus, assembly GCF_011762505.2. Taxonomy (NCBI): domain Eukaryota; kingdom Metazoa; phylum Chordata; class Mammalia; order Rodentia; family Muridae; genus Arvicanthis; species Arvicanthis niloticus. The sequence goes on along the minus strand of NC_047658.1, from coordinate 90,517,093 downwards.
AGTGAGAATGTTGTGTATCCTAGAGTCTAAAGTCACATAGGAAATGCAACAGCCTGGGATCCAGCTTGGCAGATCCTCTGTCACAGAAACAGGGAACTCTGGGGAAGCACACAATGCAATTCAGGTAGGAATGGTTGCTGTACCTGAGAAAAGTGGTGGAAGGATCTAGAAAATCACAGGGAATGGAAAGAAGCAAGAGGAGAGGAAGGACTGCGGCCTTCTGCTTTGGACCCATTGGGCCATCGGTGTCCCCAGCCCCACCCCCCGCTGAGCTCCTTTTTGCCCATTGCCTGCCAGGCACTGAGGAGGCCCACACATAAGCAAGTCTTTCATCACTGCAAGGGGAGGCTGGCACAGCTTCTAAGTGATTCAGAGACGTTGGAGCTGGGAGGCTGCATCTTCTCAGTGGGGACAGGAGCTGGACCACAGATGCTGGGAACCCAGAGCTGCCTCCCTGCACCTGCCTTGACCCACAGCACAAAGTACAACTGTGACCACAGTGACAAGTAGCTTGGGCACAAAGTATGTTGTGTGTTCTCTGCATCCTCTTGTTTCATCCTCCTGGTCATCCCTTTGGCTCATGGGTGAGAAACAAGGCACCAGGATGCCAAAGTGAAGCCGGGTCAGGTCCTGGGTGTGCCAGTCAAGGCCACAGGTGCTGCTGGAACACAGGTCAGGAAGTCACTGTGTCCCTGCAGCTGTCTGTTCTTCTTTCCTCCCTTCCCTTTACCTTCCTTTCTTGTCTTTCTCTTCCTCCCTTTGACTGCTTTTTTATACATATTTGTGCTGGGACTTAGGACTCAGTAGAGTATTTGTTAGGCAACCATCTATGTGGCAGGTTCTATGTTATGCCCTTATGCAGTGAGACATTTAAAATGTTTTGCTTATTTTTTTACATGCATGTGCCTGGATATATGTGTGCACATGTGTACCACATGTGTGCGTGAGCTCAGGAGAGAGCACTGGATCCTCTGGCACCAGTTATAGGATGGTGTGAGGCACTGTGTGGTACCAGAAACTGAACCCAAGGCCTCCAGAAGAGCCAACCAGGGCTCTTGACCACCCTCTTGAGCCATCTCCCCATCCCCTTAGTAAGACCTTTAGTAGGTGCCAGCTGTGTGCCACGCTCTGTGTTAGGCCCTGGAAGTCCAAAGGAACATTCATTAGTTATCATCTGTGTGCCAGGTTCTACATAGTGAGCTCTATCTGACTCTGAGGGCTCAGTAGAGCAAGTACCTACTAGGCACTAGCTGTGTACCAAGCTCACCACACTTAGGGAGGCAGCCCTGCTCCCACTCTCATGATTTTTACCCCAGGCCTTTGCCATGCCCAGAAACACCAAACGAAACGAGCTCCATTCAGTGCCTTTTGCACAGAGCACCATGAATATATGAACCCAGCCTGCCTCCGAGGGCCAAGTGATGGGTGGGCCTTTCGATCCCCTTCTCAAAGCCCCTTGCCAGCTCCCTTCCGGAGGGGTGGGGTGAGGGCAGCCAGTCCTGACAAAGGCTTTCTTTGCAAGCAGAACAGGCTGCCCTTGAGGTTGCCTAGTGGCCAGAGCACAAAAGGAAGCTCAGTCAAGCAGGGACAGCTCCTTCTGGCCTTTTACAGACCGATTGTGCTAAGGGAGATGTGGAAATTTTCCACACCACAGTGCAAGGGCAAACAAAACCAAACCAGGAAAGCAAGCTAAGTCAGAGCCACCTGTGGCCGACTGTATTTGCTCCAGGTTTTTGTTTTGGTTTGTTTTTGGCTTTTGGTCTCAGTCTGGCTCCTGTGTGTACCTTCTGATGAGAGTCACAATCTTTACAACTTATGTGTGTTCCAAACTTTTCACAAGGGGTGGAAAAGAAGTGTTATCCACATCCCACTGCTCACAGCTTAATGCCTTCCTGTGTATGTTAGAGACACTCCCAACACCAAGTGTCAAATTTGATGCTTCTGCCAAGATGCTGGCAAGTTTCCCAGGAAGAAGAAAAAAAAACAAACAAAAAAAAAAAAAAATGCAGGGAGGCAGGAAGTGGTTCCCTTGCACCAGTAGAAAACGAAAACTACCATCTAATTATAAATTTTAACTATGGGCAGAAGATTCCCTGGGAAATAGATGTATTGTTGCAAACCAACTGTGCAGACTTCAGAACCTCAGCGCACCAGCCCAGTTCTCCCCTGCTTCCTCATCTGTGATCTGGAGCAAAAACTTCTCCCAGGCTGTTTCCCCAGCTATAAAATGAGAATGACAGTCAGGTGTCCACCGAAGTGAACAGGTGAGCTTCATCACATGGTTTGGAACAAGATGTTTGATATGTTCAAATCCTTCAAATACAAGCAGCGGGGAAGAAAGAAAGGAGTGTGGACTTTGTGTCCAGGGAGACCTGGATGCTTGCGCGTGAATCTCATTTGCAACTCAGCATTACAAGGTTAGGCCTCTAGTAACCTCCACTTAACAGGAAAGTACCACTGGTAAATGACTGAACCAGGCCCCAGCCCAGCGTTAACTCTGACTTCTACTCACCATGAGATAGATAGAACCTTTGGCAGAAGCCCAGAAGTAACACCAAGCTTTGAGCTGTAGCCACTTGTACCCTTCTTCCTGTGCCTCAACGGGAACCTGCCACTTCATAGCCACAAGCTAGCCCTGTGTCTGGCCTGGTCTAAGGAGGTTGGTGGTAGACCAGCCTAGCTAGGGGGAGACCTCGCTAGGGGAGAGGGTCCACTGCAAGGCCAGGAAAACTGAGAGGGCCTAAGGCTGCTGGAAGAAGGAGCTCACCAGCCTCTTGATGCTTGGAACAGAAAAGGGCTGATGGAGGCTGGAGAGATGGCTCAGTGGTTAAGAGCACTGGCTGCTCTTCCAGAGGACCTGAGTTCAATTCCCAGCAGCCACACGGTGGCTCACAGCCATCTGTAATGGGATCTGGTGCTCTTTTCTAGTGTGTATGAAGACAGTGTACTCGTATACATAAAATAAATAAATTTTAAAGAAAAAGGCTAATGGACAGACTTATCCCAGCTCATTAGGGGGAAAAAAAAACCAGTTCTAGTGGTGATGGGAGAATTTCAAAGCATGGGACAGCAAGGCAAGTTTTCCTAATGGGCCATAGGAGATAAGAGATGGGAGTGCTGGGGAACTAGATGAGTCTTCTTCATCCACCTATCCCATACAGGTATGGCCCTGTCCCAAAATACCACAAGATCATCTATTTAATACAGACATGTTCATTCATGTCAGTACGGCATCTCTCACAGATGCCCACAGATATCCAAAATTAGCAAGTACAGGCCAGAGACCAAGCTCTTCAGCAGAAGGCAGGTGTCTCTGACTAGCCATGTCACTAACTGCTCACACCTGAAGCCCAAAGCATCCTTGAGTCACATCCACCCACATACCCAACTGTACACTGGTTTATTCATCCATCTTTCCATGTGTCTACCCACCCAAGAATCCATCTGTCCCTCCATTTATCCATCCATCCGTCTGTCCGTCCGTCCATCCATGAATGAGATCCATGAATATATCCAGCCAGACATCTAACAAGTGATATCTGAGCAGTTCTATTTTCCTCTACTTCCAAAACATACCTTAAATCTGTCTGTGCTCCTAACTAACCACCATCACTCCCAGAGCAAGGAGCTCTTCCTGCCTGCTGCTCCTTAGATTCCTTTCGATTTCTTCCTGATATGGAAGCCACAGAGGAATCCGAACACAAAGCAAATTACTCAGTTGCCTCTGTCCATTCTTTGAAAGCTCGTGATGTGCTCGGGGTCCTTGGCTTCCATTCCTTGTCTGATATGCTCTCACCCACCGTTTTACAAAGCCCTCCTCATTCTTTAGACGCCAACAGACATCGATCCCACCTGCCTACTCGTGGCCTCAGTCTAAGTCAGGTCCCTTTCATATCAAATGTCATTTTGCTCACAGTTTAGTGAAGCGTGGCACATGGCTTGTATAACTCTCCTGAAATTCCTTGTCTCACAGTACTGTGAGCACCAGGAAGGCAGAGATAACTAGTCTGCCTTATCTTGTGCCCCCAAAGCAGACGCTCTATAAACACTAGACTTACAAACAAATATCCCAACAATGGCAGCATTTGTCAAATGCAGTTTCAGAATCGTCTATCAACCATTCCCCAGAGCTGACCAGCTCACAGCCATGAGGGCTGGATCTCAGCTTTGCCCGGTTTTTTGTGTCACCTTGAGCAAATTGTTCAATGGCCTTAGGGGATGTCTGTTTACCCACCCTCCCTAGCAGCTGTGCAGTTGGAAGAGATCCAGGCCGTGTAGGTGGGCTGTGCAGGTAGGACCCGGCTTTACCTAGCTGATTAAGAGCAGAGGTATAGCCTTCCAGATAAGTGTGACCCAAGCAGCTTCCCGCTTCCTTATCTCTGCGGACTTCTCTGCCACACCTGAGGGCTGAGCCAGGCTGACCTCCGAATTCTCATCTGACAGATAAAGAACCTGAGGCTTCCATCCCTCATTGTTCCTGAATAGTAGAGCTGAGACCCCTGGCCTTTGTTGTCAGCTGCTGATACCCCCCACCCCCAAACCACACTCCTGTAGGCCAGGAGCAAACAAAACTTCTCTGACTCCCATGAAGTTCATGGATGGGAGATCAGCCAGAATGGTTGTCCAGTCCTCAGACCCAAGGAGCTTCCCAGTTTAGACAGTGGGCATCTCAGAGAGGAGGGAGCTTACCTTCTTCAGGATGCAGGCTCTACCGCCCTAGGGTCTCAGGGACTTCAGAAGCCAAAGGCAGTGACTGTGAGAAGGGAGACCCCTGGGATTTCCTGTCCTTTGCAGCAGAGAGCAGCAGAGGACAGCAGAGGCCCTGCCTCCTTGCCTGCTGCTGAGAAAGGTTCCTCACAGGTCAAACTCCAAACTCCAGCCTCGGCTGCGGCAGCAGTTTAAAGGAAGCCTGGATGGTCTCTCCAGAACCCTTGAACTCTGAGCAGGCCCCGTGAGGAAAGGGGCCTGCCCTGCCCTCATTGGGCCTTGGCCAGTGCCCTTACCTGGCAGGGGGCCCATGGCCTGGAGAGGCAGGGGAGACTGGAGCCTGGGTCCTGGGCTGCGTCACTCATTCACTCTCCCGCCTCCCCTCCACTCTGGGAGCAGGCAGCCTTAGGACAGCTGGAGGAGCAGGGGGAGAAGGGCGTGTAAGAGATAAAAGGGACGTGCCCAGAAGGACAGCAGCCCTAGTGCGGCAGCAACTGTGCTTTGTCTCCTCAGACCAAGGCAGGACAGACACACAGCATCCAGACTAACTGTGAGGAAGAAGCAGGCCCCAGACTGAGCTCACACAGTGTACAAGACTCCAGGGCAGGTCCGGGTAGAGCAGCTCAAGGCTGCAAACAGTTTTATTCATTCCTAGCATTTGCAGGCTGCTATGCTGAAGTCACTGTCAGTGTTACTGCGTGAAAAGCCACTTAGGTGACACCTGTCAGAGAGGTTTAACCAGGGGAACCTACCCTCAATGTGGCAGCAGCATCCTATGGGATGGTTTACAATGAAAACAGAAGAGGAAGACTGTGCAAGCCCAAGAACCTTAGTGTGGATCCCCAGCACCCTTGCAAAGAACTGGGTATCATGTGTATGTCTGTAATCCCAGGGGGCTGGGGGTTGGCATCCCAGGAGGATGCCATGGCTCACTGACCAGCCCATCTACCAATCAATACACTTCAGTTTCAGTGACTGTCTCAAAAACTAAGGTAGCAAAGAAGTGTAGAGGCACATGCCTTTAATCCCAGCACTCGAGGCAGGGGCAGGGGCAGGGGCCGGGCCGGGGCCGGGGGCCGGGGGGCGGGGGCGGGGGGCGGGGGGCGGGGGGCGGGGGCGGGAGCAGGGGCAGGCAGATTTCTGTGAGTTTGAAGCCAGCCTGGTCTACATAGTGAGTTCCAGAACAGCCAGAGCTAACAGTAAGATTCCATCTTGAAAATATCATCACCATCACCACCACCGTCATCATCATGATGTAGTAAATGATAAAGGAAGGCTTCTGACTTTAACCTCTGGTCTCCACATATTTAAGTGGACGAGCACACCCATACACATTGCAACACACACACACACACACACACACACACACACACTGAGCTAAGTACTACCATTCCTCCCTGCCTTGGTGCCTCATGCTGAGGCTGCTTTTTATACCTCCATTGTCACCACAGCCTAGCTTGTTTTGTCAGGTACACTTGTAACAACAACCCCCCAAATACCTTGAGACTGTGCTCTGAATTCCCCACCTTTCTAGAATAATATAAAGAGCACTCTGCATTGGTCCCAAGGTCAGAGCCTGCCAGAGAGAGAGATATTTTTCAAAAGCAGCAGCAGCAGATGATGATGGTGATGATGACAACGACCATGACACTAGGAGTCAGGGCCATGTGGACACAGCACCAGCGACAGAAGTAGGTTATCGTAGAGGACACACTGCAGCCCCAATCCAGCCCTGATTTCTTTGGACAGACCTTGGGGGGACCTGGGGCAGGTTCCAGGAACTTTCAGTGGAAGCCTGTATACCTAACAAGGCAGGACAGGGGGAACCGCCACCAATGGCAGAACATGCGCCCCTGTAGGAGAGATAGCCATGACCCAGCCCTAGTGGTGGCACAACATAGGAACCCTTTGAGCTCTACAGAGCTCTACGGAGCTCTACGGAGCTCGTGATGGTCATATGTGAGAGCCAGAGGTGGCCACTCGACTGTGGCTGTCACCTCTACCTTTACCCAGGGTGATAAAGAGTAGGAAGAATGACATCGTAGCCATTTGGGAGAGCTGTGTGGGTTTTCGATCTATACCCCTTGTCTCAGTGGCTTTTCTCTTACTAATTTTTTTGTTCATTTTATACTTATTAGTTTATAGGTTCCACTCACCACCCCAGTCATTCTCCCTGGTCTCCGTCCACCATTCACCCTCTCCCTTCTCCACATGCCCTACATATTTTCCTCTGTTTTAAAGAGTAGTGAAGAGAGCATGCAAAGTAATGGGCTCACAGGGGCGTTTCATACCCGTGTCCTTTTACTTGAATAGCGTCCTTCTTCTCCTCCCTCTAACTGGTTCCCTCCCTCCCTTCCCCCAAACTCTCTCTGTTTGTATGTCCCAGGTGTTCTCTCACTCTCTATTCCCCTCCTTCCCCTTAAGCTCTCTTCTCACAGTGCCCCCTTTCCAGGTTCAAGACCCACACACACATACGTAAATTTAAATCTATGTTCTACACAGGAGAAGTGTGTGTGTGTGTGTGTGTGTGTGTGTGTGTGTGCCCACGTGCGCATGTGTGCAGTACCTATTTTTCTTTACTTACCTCCGTCTCCTGCCCATGTTCCTCCTTGCTACTTCTCTTTAAGATGTGTCCTTCCCTGATGGGTCCCTCCACTCTCTTGTCATATCCATAGGTCTATATATTTTTAAATCTAAATTCTGTGTATGAGAGAAAACATCGCCGGGCCGTGGTGGCTCACGCCTTTAAATCCCAGCACTTGGGAGGCAGAGGCAGGCGGATTTCTGAGTTCCAGGCCAGCCTGGTCTACAAAGTGAGTCCCAGAACAGCCTGGGCTACACAGAGAAACCCTGTCTCGAAAAACCAAAGAGGGGGGGGGGGAGAGGGAGGGAGGGAGGGAGGGAGGGAGAGAGAGAGAGAGAGAGAGAGAGAGAGAGAGAGAGAGAGAGAGAGAGAGAGAGAGAGAGAAAACGTGTGCTATTTGAATTTCTGAATCTGGCTATTTGGCTTTGACGATTATTTGAGGGTAACCTCTAATGCACTTTTCTAACTGCTGACCTAGCTAACTCCCCAGGAGTACGCCGCAAATACTTGCTGTTTCTCAGAGGCTTCCTTCTCTCTCCTCCTCAGTCTTCTTCCTCCCCTTTCCTTCTGTCACCCCTAACCAGGTAACTCAGAACCCTCCCGCCTCTAATCCCTCCAGTAATTTGCTGTGGACATTTTATTTAACCAGTAGTTTTAGATTAAGGAACAAGATTTGCACAATAAAAGCTAGTAATGCGAGAATTCACAGTAGACCCAGAACTTCCGGGACAGAAATGCATAGCAACAAAGCAAACCTCAGTACCCTGCTGTAGCAGGTGCCCACAGGTGTGACAATGGTTAGAACCGGTACACAGGAAGAGCTGGCCCGCAGACAGGTGAGCCTTGGCTCTCAGGCCCTGATCCGCCAGGAGCTGCCAGTTGCAATGAGAAAACACCACACTCTTTCCCCTCTGATCTTTTAACCCAGACTTCCACTGTTGGAATTTCTGGATCCTGATATCTCCTTTATTTGTTGCTGTTGCCGTTGCTATAGCTGATTTTCAGAGCCTGGATAATTTGTAAAGCAGAAAGGTGTTCATGGTTCTGGAGGTTGGGGTTTCAAGGGCTTCACAGACCAGGGTTGCCTTCATCTACAGCAAGTGCAGGCAAGTATGAAGGTTCGGGGCAAATATTTGAAGTGTCTAAGCCCTGATTTTCTCGCCTGAAATGCAGGATGATAACAGCATGAGGACAGTTCATCAAGCAGATGCCTTGAGATCATGCCCATAACATTGGTCCCAGCCCAGGGGTCATTTCCCTTTTCTCCTCTTTAGCTCAGGAGTGTTCTGTGGAGTGCTCCAGTGGCAGAAAGTGCAGGGCAGCCATGAGAACCCAGCTGTCTGCTCTGAAGCCATGACTTAAGGAAATGTTCAGAGTCCAATGTTGTTGTGGCTGCTCTAGGGGATGCTGAGGCAGTCTGTTCAAAGCCAGCATGGGTTCCATAATGACAGAAAAGAAAGAAAAAAGAAAGACTGCAAACACCAAGGACAGTGAGCTGATTTGAACATGGAAGTGGAACTGATTTAAATGAATATGCAGGGAGGGGGGTGTTGTTATCTTAGGATCAATAACTATTTAAAATGGTTTCCTAAGTGCCTAATAACTCTGGAAATACTCTACCTAACACAAGTTCCTGCATGTAAGGTAGCTCATGACCAGAACATTCGACTGCAAAAGCTTTCTGGAGTCTTTCAAAGTAAGAGGTTCCCCCAGCTGAGAGGTCTGAGAACCACTGCATCCAAGCAGGCCAGCATGCATCCGCGCCTGTCCTGTGAGCTCTCTGAAACACATCCTGTCTAAAGCCAGAGCCACCGGGTATGTGTCAAAAGGTGGCAGGGCTCAATGAGTGAAGTGCTTGCCCTGTGAGTATCAGAAAAAAACCCAAGTTCAATCCCCAGCACCCACATAAAAGTCAGACACAGCGGTGTGTACCTATAATCCTAGTGCTGGAGAGGGGGACAGAGACAAATTGGCAAGCTTCAGGTTTAGTGAGAGACTCTGTCTCAAAGTGTAAGGTGGAAAAGAATCTAGGGAAACACCTGCCTGGACCTCAGGGTTTCACATGTACATACACACACATGCGCGCACACACATGCACACACACACAAACACACACACACCAACGGTGTCTTCTGATAAGGGCAGACCTGGGATGCCTGTTAAGGGCAGCAGGCACTGCTGCATTAATGCGGGTGTTTGTGTCTCAATACAGCAGAAAGTGCTTTGCATAGGAGGCTGTTAAAGCACCGGACCTCTTTCACTTAATCGCTAAGCACTTCAACCTCAGGGGTTGAGGTTAAAGCTCAACGTTGGCAGGGCCTGAGGTCTGAAGTGGAATGTGACCACGCTGGAAGTTTATCAGAGTAGAACAGGATCCGTGGAAGCCAAGTGCTGTGCTTTATACCTGAATCTGTGGGAAACTTTATCCTTGGGGTCAGAGGTTAATGGCACTTGGAGGTGAGACCTGGGGAAACGAGATTAGGATAGAGGGTGTCATTTCTGGATCAGTGGTTATCTCTTGAGTGCCTGTATTATAAAAGCTCCCCTCTAACCCTTCACTGCCCCCCTCCTCCAAAAGTTTTATTTTCATGGGAGTGATCTAGAAACAAGAGTTACTACTAAGGAAGTGGCAGGGGAAACTATGTGTGACAATGCATAGGGAAACTGAATTGACATAAGGGACTGTGAGCGGTGGAGCTGAGGCTGGGCTGTCACAGGTAACTGTTGTGTGTTGTATTGAAAGGATGAATGGGTGAGCTAAAGGTTCAACAGAGAATTCCTTCTTCCCCACCTCTGACTCCCAACACCGCACAAAGATGCTGGGCTGGACCAGTGGGAGGACTGTAGAGAGTGCGGAAGAGGTCTCAAGCTGTGTCCATGCCTTTGGGCCAGCCAGAAGATGACTTTACCTTTTGAGTGCTTGCCACTCTCACTATGTGGGACTCTGGGCTTCCTTAAAAATCTAGAGTTAGTTCCTGGGGATTAGAGAGATGGCTCAGTGGTTAAAAGTGTAAGACTCTTGGGGAGTCGTAGTTTACCCCCTAAGTGAACCATGCAGAGACGTAAATCAATGCAAAAAGCAAGAGGAATTTTAATGATCCAATGCATTAAGGCCGTTCTACACCAAAGGTGGAGTGGCGGCCCAGGCAGCCCATTTGGTCAGTTTTTATGCAGTTTAAGGGGTAGACTAGAGAAACAGTGACTAGGCACAATATGCTTGGCAGAACAGTGTGACTTTTAAACTGATTGGTCTTTGGGAAATGAGGTGGCAAGGACCTCCCTTGTCTGTAAGTGGCAAGGGTTGGTCGGTCCTGCAGAATGTGTCTACATGCCTTCCCCACCCGAAGATGGTTCCCTTCCATGTGGTCTGAGGAATGTTAGTCAACCTCTTCCTTCCTCCTCTGACTGAGGAATGTTAATTAGCCTCTTCCATGGGGGGAGACAAGTGTTCCAAAGTTGCTCTTCAAAAGCACTGGCTGCTCTTCCAGAGGTCCCGAGTTCAATTCCCAGCAACCACGTGGTGGCTCACAACCATCTGTAACGGGATCGGATGCCCTCTTCTGGTGTATCTGAAGAGAACAACAGTGTACTCATATACATAAATAAATCTTTAAAAAATCTTTTTTAAATCTTAGTGTTTCATCCAGCAAGTTCTTTGCTAGATGTAACCCTTCCGCCTTGGACGCCCAGCCTCTGGAACCATGAGGACATGAAGCTTCATGCTCTATACATTACCCAGGCTCTCAGATTCAGTTATAGCAATGGAAAACAAACTAAGATATCAGCAGACCAAAACTTGTGCCATCACAAGTCTGGGACTCTGGGTGTTTTTGCTGAAGGTCTGGCATGGGGGTGAGTCAGCATGGGGCCAGCTGCATGACCCATGTCCCTGGGGGTCTGTGGACAGTGTACAATTAAACCTTGGAGGTAGGAATGTCACCTGCTGTGAATCCATGCCTAAACCCAGCCATTAAGTCAGAGCCTGGGAATGCCATCCTCCTTTAGAGGCTAGACCTAGAGCTGGGGACCAGGCCTTCACCACACAAGCCACTTCACATTCACACTGGGAGAGTCTCATGTTACTGCAGCATGAGACTTGGCCCTAGCATGTCCATCCAAAGCTCACGGCCTATGGTGAGTACAGGGCACATTGTAAAATGAAGGTTCTGCTATCTTGCTCTAGAAAGACAGAGTGTCTCCATCCTCAGCCTAGGAAGGATGGACACAATATCCTGGGATGTCATTGTCCCTCCACTTTGCATCTGGCCCCTGTGATTCAGCTGGTGTGTGACCTGGATAAGTTGTTTCGCCTCCTCAAACTTGATGCACACCTCTAAGAGATGTGCATCTGTAAGAAAGAAAAGGCAACAAGAGAGTGCACAAGGAAGTGCAAGCCAATTATGGAGCTTTGCTCTGTGAGAAACAAAGATGCCTCTGTTTATTAAGTTACTTTCATGACCATTTTCAGGATTACTGGTGTTGCTGGTTCATAACTAGGCCTCACCCCTGGACTTCTCAGGTACATTCACTGACAGTTCAAAACACCTTGCCCCAGCCTACCACTGCATCCCATAGGAAGCTGCATTAAGGTCGAGAAGGCAGATATGGGACCTCAACCGTGCTTTGGGAAACATCACTTGCCTTTGTGGTGCCTGTTGACACCACAGCCGCACAGAGTCTGTGCCTTCTCTACCCTTGGCTGGAAGAAGCAGGTAGCTGCAAATGCTCGGAGATCGTACGTTATACCATGTCCCTTTACTTCTGGCTTTGTGTTTGGTTTGAGACACAGTCTCAATAAGCTGCCTGGGTAGAACTTGCAAATACTGCCTAAGTTGGCTTTGAATGTGTCATCCTCTTGGTTTTAGCCTTCTGGTGACAAGTGTCCATTACCGTACCAGGCCCAGTGCCCTCTGAATGCTACAGTGATCTCTATTATAATGGCCTTCAACTCATAACAAGCAGTGAGAAGTGTGTGCTCTCAGTGGCTCTCCCCTTGCCGACAGCAGAAGGTGGGACCAGCATGGCTTCCTTATTACCTCCCCAAGTTCTGCGCCGGCCTTTAGTCCTCTGTGACTGCAGCTTTCCCACGTTCTAACAAACTACTGCTTCCTAAAAATGCCAAGCAGCAGGTCGGTCACCAGCCTTTGGTTAACCCTGCCTGGACCACCTCAAGGAGGTGCCCCATCCCCTAAATCATTACTAGAGACCTTTGCTGTGTGATAACAACTTCCTTGCTGGGACGTGTCTCAAACAGCCCCCTGCTGTCTGCAGGAGGAACTGCACAGGGCCAAGCATGAGGTCACTTTCCCACAGGTTGAGAACACCTACTCTAGTTGAGTCCAGACACATTTAAAGTTTGAGAAGGGATGTTTCCAAATGTTCATGAAGGACGATCAGATCACATAGGCAGTGAGGAGATGACCCACTTTCTTGGGCTAATGTCTATGTCAGCCAGATCAGAGATGTGAGGACTCTGAGCTCTCCAGGGAGGAGATTTATAAAAGAATCATCAGTAATGTATCTGTGGTATAAATTTGGGATTTTAAATTTTAAATAGAATTACAGAGGAAAGCCAGCTGAGCCTGCCTTCTTCTAAAGGAAGTTGCTAACGTTTTGGGTTTTGTTTTGTTTCCCAGAAGTCTGTTTCTGTGCGCCCCCCTGTGGCTGCCTTCTCCACTTACATGCAAGGTGGGTCCCAGAGGTCCTTCAGTTATGGGGCCGGTGGGCGTACGGGTGAGCACAACTCACACCATGAGTCTCCCACATTCATGAGCACGCATGCACACAGACAGCAAGCAGTTAATACCCCCTTTTCAAGGTAAAACAATAAAAATAAAAAACAAGACCAGCAAGATGTCTCAGTAAAGGCTCCTGCCACCAAGCTTGGGGACCTGAATTTGATCCTTCACCCCTATGTAGAAGGAGAAGACTGATTTCCTCAAGCTGTCTCAACTCATACAGACACAATCAATCAATCAATTAGTAAATGTGAACAGAAAATAAAGATAGATAAATAAATTAAATAGGTTAATTAATTAACGGGCCAAATGAAGTAACAGGTGAATGGTGTTACGGAAGCTGAGAACCACACATGCAGAAAATACAAGACTGGAGGATTCATGTATCTACAAAATTATCACCTCAAAATGACAACCATTGTCCTTTCTAGTGTCCCGAGTGCTGTCACCCTCCCCCAGCCTCACCAGCAGACAACCAAGTTATGTCTGAAGTCTCTACAGCTGTGTCTGTCTGTGGCCCATCACGTGCTCTACACACCTTGGGACCTGCTTGCTTCACCTGGCATGCTGATTTTAGTGCTTGTTCCTGTTGCTTGGATCAACAGTTGGATACACAACTGCTCTTCTGTTAATGGACATTTGAATTGGCTTCTCTGTGGTCCCAGTACCGTGAGCCATAGTGGACAGCCTTATGCTGACACATCCTTTCTCTCGGTAATGACTTGGGAGGGAAGCAGCTGGAACCCGTGGTCAGTATGTGTTCGATTCAGAAATAGCCAAGCTATCTGCAAGTGGTTGTGGCACTGTCCATTGCCTAGAGAGGAATGAGTCGCACACAAGGGTTCCTTTGTCTGTTCTGAAGCCACACAGTTCTAGCTCCGTTGCTTCCCACCTCACCAGCCAGGTGGCTCTGCAACAGGCACTTTAAATTTCCCAAGGCCTTGGTTTGTGCAGCTACTGGGTGGCTTGCTATTCTGGGCTATTCTATCCTAAATCCTGCCACAGATTTGCTATGTGTCTAAGTTACTTTCCTATTGCTGTGATAAGACAGCATGACCAAAGCAACTTTTATAAAAGAGTTTATTTGGGCTTACAGTTCCTGAGGATTATAGTCTGTGACCATCATGGAGGAGAGCGAGCATGGCAGCAGGCAGGCAGGCATGGCACTGGAGCAGCAGCTAAAAACTAAAACTAACATCTGATCCCAACAGACAAAGCAGAGAGAGCTAACTAGGAATCGTGTGGGCTTTGGAAACTTCCCACTGCCTGCCCCAGTGACACACCTCCTCTAAAAGGCTACACCTCCTAATCCTTCCAAAGAGCTCCACCAACTGGGGACCAAGTATTCAAATGTATGAGCCTATGGGGATGTTCTTGTTTATGCCAACACACCAGGCCTATCATAAATCCCCTCCAGACAGCACATCTTCAAACCTTACTAACTGTAAGCTTCAGACAATGGATGTTCCTGTTCCTCGTCAGTATGCCTGCACACGCCACCTTGCCTTGCTTTTGATCCCAAATTCTCTGGGCCAGATGCAGAAAACTCAGGATTTCATGCCTTTAGATGAAACGGAAGAGAAATTTGAACAAACTCTCTGGCTTCAATTGCTCTCAGTTAACTTTAAAAACCGATAATTTGGGGCTAGGGATACAGTCAGTTGATCACGTGTTTGTCTTGTAAGCATGAAGCCCTCTGAATCAAAAGGAGGAAAAAGAGAGAGAGAGAGAGAGAGAGAGAGAGAGAGAGAGAGAGAGAGAGAGAGAGAGAGAGTGTGTGTATGTGTGTGTGTGTGCCTAACTTGTGCAGGCATGCATGTTGGGCCATGTTAAGGGTCCTCTTTTTTTTGTTTTTTGTTTTTTGTTTTTTTAAGACAGGGTTTCTCTGTGTAGTCCTGACTGTCCTGGAACTCACTCTGTAGACCAGGCTGGCCTCGAACTCAGAAATCCACCTGCCTCTGCCTCCCAAGTGCTGGGATTAAAGGCGTGCGCCACCATGCCCGGCTCTATTTTTTCTTTTTTATAATTTATTTTTCATTTTATATGCATTGATGTTTTGCCTGCATGTGTGTCTGTGTGAGAGTGGCAGACACCCTGGAACTGGAGTTACAGACAGATGTGAGCTGCCATCTGGGTGCTGGGAATTGAATCTGTCTCTTCTGGAAAATCAGCCAGTACAGTGCTCTTAACCGCTGAGCCATCTCTCCAGCCCTGAGGGTTTCTCATGAACCAGGAATTTGATATCTTCAGCCAGGCTGGTGGCCACTGAGTCCACTGAGTCTCCATGTCCTCTAACCCTGGGGTTATAGTTGCATGTGGCCATGCCTGGTTTTGTTTACACAGGTGCTGGGGGTTTGAACTCAGATTCTCATGCTTGCACTGCAAGCTCTGGTCCTCACGTTGCCATCTCCTTCTCCCCAGACAGAACTTTTTATAAGAAAAATAAAGGCTGTGAATAAGGTTGCCTTAGTTAGGGTTTTATTGTTGTGAACAGACACCATGACCAAGGCAACTCTTATAAGGACAACATGTAATTGGGGCTGGCTTACAAGTTCGGAGGTTCAGTCCATTACTATCAAGGTGGTAGCATGGAAGCATCCAGGCAGGCATGGTGCAGGAGGAGCTGAGAGTTCTATATCTTCATCTGAAAGCCATTAGGAGAAGACTGGCTCCCACATGGTTTGGAGGAGAAGGATCTCATTGCCCACTCCCACAGTGACACACTTCTTCCAACAAGGCCACACCTCCTAATAGTGCCACTCCCTGGGCCAAGCATATTCAAACCACCACAAAGGTTGAGTCATGGTTCAGTGAGAGAGGTATGGCTCAGCAAGAGAGAACGGCAAGTACAAGACCCTGAGCGCCATCCTCAGCACCTAAATAAATAACAATAAAACCTTTACATAGACTTCACCCTGTCAATTTTGAACTGCATGGGTTTAATACAAATTCATCAAAAAGTCTTTGGTGTTCAGAGCTTTAGCATAGTAGACAAGTGGTCTCATGACATATCTCCATCCGAGGAAGCAGAGACTTGGGACGTCAATGAGATGCCCAACACAAGGTCACACACACATCACAATGCTGTGCCTCCATTGCAGTTGTGGGTACTGGGATGTGGGGAGAAGGATACACCTACACTTCTCTTGGACAGCTGATACTTCACACAAAACACAGAAGTTCTATCCTTGACAGCCCCAGAGGGGAAGGCCCTGCAGTGCCAATGCAGAGGAAGGAATGGCTATGGCATGCTCTAGGAGGTCAGAGGAGTGCTATTAGGACATGAAAAAGAATGAGGTTCTGATCCACGGTGCAACCTGGAAGCACTTCGAAGCCATACAGGCAGACCAATAGCCTACACATTGGCCAACTCCAGTTATAGAAACATCCAGAATAGACAGGTGGAGTGAGTCATTCCTGACAGCACTCAGGAGGCAGAGGCAGGAAAATCAAGAATTATATTTATACATAGTAACACCATTGTCTGTTGGGGCTGGCTCAGCGCTGAGCACTTACTGAGCTGCATGCCCACCATCTCACCGGGCAGGGTTCTACTCCAGCCCAAGACCCAGCCAACCCAAGACGTTGCCTAGAGCGGGGAAGGGCTGTTTGTGGTGGAGATGGGGGAGATGTAGTAAACAGTGGCGAGCCAGGTATGAGCTTGCCAGTGGGGCCTGCTGGACTTTGAGCACACTTAGTGCCTTGGTTTTACAGTGCCGGCGATCTAAGAAGAACCTGGCACCACTGAGCACAACCAGCGCCTCTGACCCATGAGTGAATTATGGCATGGGGACTCTGTCAATGAAATGGTTAGGCTCTTTCTAATAAATAAACGTTCTTGGAGTAGGGCGCTAGGCTTTGTTGGTTTGCTTGTTTGTTTGTTTTTCGAGACAGGGTTTCTCTGCATACCCCTGGCTGTCCTGGAACTCACTCTGTAGACCAGGCTGGCCTCAAACTCACAGAGACCCATTGTCTCTGCCTCCCAAGTGCTGGAGTTAAAGGCCTGAGCCCACCACTGGCCAGCTAAGATTTTTTTTTCTAATACTTCAACCTTTTTGTAAGCTTGTATTAATTGATTGATTGACTTTTTTTTTGTTTTGTTTTGTTTTTTTTTGTTAAATCTATCTCTCTCACCAGGCAGTGGTGGCGCACGCCTTTAATCCCAGCACTTGGGAGGCAGAGGCAGGTGGATTTCTGAGTTCGAGGCCAGCCTGGTCTACAGAGTGTGTTCCAGGACAGCCAGGGCTACACAGAGAAACCCTGTCTTGAAAAAAACAAACAAAAAAATCTCTCTCTGTCTCTCTGTCTCTGTTTCTCTCTCTTTCTGTGTGTGTGTGTGTGTGTGTGTGTGTGTGTGTGTGTGTGTGTGTGACAGAGAGAGAGAGAGAGAGAGAGAGAGAGAGAGAGAGAGAGAGAGAGAGAGAGAGAGAAAGGAGGGGGGATGCCTTCACTTTGAGGAACCTGCTCGTGTGCTTATATGCTTAAAGAGGCTCCAGATGTAGATTGCCGGTGGACTATGGGCTGGCTGGAGATTCTGAAAAAGCTGATAGCTATTTCTTCACTGGCCATCTACTACCAAGTCCTCAGCGCTGTTGAACCTCCAGCTGATTTCATGTGACCCCACCCACATTATGGAGAACAATCTTCAGTTTAAATGTTCATCAGACCCAAGCATAGCCTCACAGAAACATCCAGAATAATAGTAATCATGTATTTGCAATGCCATAGTTCAACTGATCTGACACAAAAAATTAGCCTTGGAAGATTCGGTCTCATCGATGTCGAAACTCTTCTTCCTTGACAGGAAGCTTCCTGTTTCCACCTCCTCCCCGTGACTTCTGCCTTTCAGAACTCCCTTTTGGCCTTTCCCACCTGAGACCCTCTACTCATCTTGGGGTGTATTCTGAACAGTCTAGCTGCTTCTTTCAAGGGCACACATGCGCATTGGTGCAGTTCCTGGTCCCGCCTCATTCCCCACCTCCTTTTCCCATTGGCTTCCAACCTAGCTTCCTTATACAACTCCACCCTTGAGCGACATCGCTCAGCCTCCCAGCGGTTCCAGCCCAACCTCTCCCTGCTTGCCTGCCACCTCAGTCTACTTTCTGTTGCTGACACAAAATATCTGAAGCTGTATAACTTATGAAAAAAATTAGAAGGTTATTTATTTAGCTCACGGTTCTGGAGGCTGGGAATTCCAAGAACACGATGCTGGCTTGGATTTGGCATCTGGCAAGGTTCTTCTTGCTGTGTCATAACGCGGAGCCAGAGCAAGCCTTCTGGAGAGCGCTTGCATTTATCACACAGCCACATTCTATCCCCATTAACCCATTAGGCCATGGATGGGTTGATTTTTTTTCACCTTCCAAAGGCTCCAAGTACCATTATTGTATGAGAGTGAGCGTCAAGTTTCTAGCATGTGAGTTTAATGAATGGGAGGACAGAGGCAGGCGGCCCAGCACATGCTCATTGTTTCATACCCAGTGCATTAAGTGTAGTCTCTACCCAGAGCAACAGTGCATCCCTGTAAACCCCAGGACCCAAGAAGCTGAAGCCAGAGGATTGTGTGTTTGAAGTTAGCCTGAGCTACACAATAAGAACTTATCTCAAAAGTACAAAAAAGCCAAGCAGTGGTGTCACACGCCTTTAATCCCAGCACTTGGGAGGCAGAGACAGGCAGATTTCTGCGTATGAGGCCAGCCTGGTCTACAGAGTGAATTCCAGGACAGCCAGGACTACCCAGAGAAACCTTGTCTCGAAAAACCAAAAAAAAAAAAAAAAAAAAAAAAAAGTACAAAAAGGGGGTTGGAGGAGTCCCTGACCATATCCCTTCAGTCTCCTGTCTCCTCTCTCTGGGGTGTGGGGTCCTCTCTGGAATGTGTAGGTTACCTTGTGAGTAGTGAGCTTGCTGGCCGTAGCTCCTCCAAGTCTCTCACACAGGAAGCTGTGTTGGGGCCAGGAAAGTTGCCAGGCACCAGGAAACCTAAAGCCAAGTAGAGAAGAGAAGAAAGGGCAAGAAGCCCGGAGTGCATGAACAGGGACAAGCATTCAGAGGCCCGTTACAGAAGTGGGTCACACAGGAACTCCAGGTCACATCTGGTCATTTCTCGAAGGCTCGACAGCTGGAAGTTCCATTGAGTCATTCTCATTGCATTCGGAGCCTACAGATGGCATACTGGCCTTGGCAGGGTCGGAGACAGCAAGGCACTGAGGGTGCAGACAGCTGGTAAGTGCTGGACTGGTGTTGCTGTCAATACTGGGCTCTCTCATAGGCTGCCAGGTGCTGGGTGCATGCTAAGTTTAACAGCATTCACATTCTCTTTGTTGGTAGGGAACAGAACTCATGGTTCTCTCCATTAGTAGGGTCTACAGATGTGGCCACATTGTCCCAATGTTGATGGGGACAAATTTGTACTAGTTGAGAGGGGCACTGCACTTAGAAAAGTAGCACCTGCAGTGAGGTCAGGAAGCAACCAGCAAATGTCCTGAGGTAGGAGAGTTTGCTCAGATGTCAGGAGACAACCTTGCAGTCCTGGCTCCTGAGTTGAGGTGTGGAGACGGGCTCTCCCCAGTTGCTGAAGAAAGTCATTGTAGGGTTGTAATCACAGCAGTGACTGGATTGAGCAGAGGAGTAAAGGCCAGATTTCATTCTGACTGCGGGGTGGAGACTCTGTGGGCTGGTGAGCAAGGCTCTATCTGAAGCCAGGTTCTTAGTTCTGGTAATTTACTGTAGGAAAACTGTCTGTTTATGAAAATGCAAGGAGCTGAATGTTATGCAGAACAGAGATTCTGAGGCATTGAGGGTGTTGTGGGGCAAACGTGGTGGGATGCTGACCCGGCCCTGTAGAAACTCTTCAGAGGAGAACAGGTGGGCTGGATGCTATACAAGGGCCAGTGCTGGGCAGCGGCGCAAGTGGCCTGCTGAGACTTTCACCTTAGGTAGGTCCAATCAAAGCCTCCTTAACCAGGAAACAGAGGCAGCTTCCGAGGTCAGGAACTGGCAGGTGTAGGAGCTCTGCCCAGGTTGTCATCCCCCCCCCCCCCACACACACACTCATGGTTTCACCTAAGAGCTTATATCTGTTTTTCAAGATTCCTGGCTTTTTATGGGTGTGACTAGCTGCATGTATATATGAACACTGTGTGCTTGCCTGGTGCCCTTGGAGGCCAGAAGAGGGTGTAGGCTCCCCTGGGATTGTAGTTACAGATAGTAAGAGCTGCCATGTGAGGGAATTGAACTTGGGTTCTCTGAAAGAGCAGCCAGTGCTCTTAACTGCTGAGCCATTACTTCAGCCCTACTTAGGAGATTTCTAAAATTTGGTTCACCTCAAAATCAAGACTCAATTTAAGAAGATTTATTTGGGGGCTGAAGAGATAGCTCAGTGGTTGAGAGCACTGGCTGCTCTTCCAGAGGTTCTCAGCACCCACATGGCAGCTCACTACCACCTGTAACTCCAGTCCTATGAGACTTGACTCTCTCTCCTGGCTTCCTTGGGCACTGCTTGCATGTGGAACACATACATACATTCAGGCAAAACACATACACATACATTTAAAAGGAAAAAAATTAATTTTTTCCTAGTGCTTTGAGCATGCTAGACAAGTGATCTACTTCTCAACTGCATCTCTGCTGGGGTGGTATATGAGTGTGTGCATATGAGTGTGTGTATATGAATGTATGTATGAATGTGCATATGAGTAGGGGGTCTGTAGAACCAAGGCAGTTGTTGGTGTCTCCCTCTTTCACTACCTTACTTCTTTTATGTATTACTCTGTGTGTGTGTGTGTGTGTGTGTGTGTGTGTGTGTGTGTGTGTGTGTGTGCGACCTGAGTGGAGATTAGGAAACTACTCTGTGGCCCTGGTTACCTCCTTCCACCTTTATGTGACCTCCAAAGGCTGAACAACTCAGGCCATCAGTTTTTGAAGCAAGTTCCTCCACCCCCATGAGCCATTTTGCCAGCCCCTTCACCTTACTTCTTGAGATAACGACTCTCACTGAGCCTGAGCTCTCTAATTGTGCTAGACTGGTGACTAGACACGTCCCCAGGATCCGATCTGTGCCCCTCAGTGCTGGGATGGTTGGAGCACACCACCCGACTTACTTCTTAGGTGAGTATCGAGGAACTGAACTCCTGTCTTCATGCTTAAACAACAAGCGGTTTGGCCCCTAAGCCATCTCCTCATCCCCCAGTTTACATATTTTAACCGAAACTTTCTTTTTATGTCTAGATCCATACACATCCATAAGAAATAAAGAGAAACTCATGGATTCCCAAGTTTTCCTTGCTGGTCACAGCTATCACTGAACAACGTCGCAACTAGAAGTTGCGTCTAGAGAGTTCACTGCCTGCAGCCAGATGGTCACAGGTGGGTGTGTGGGTGTGCGTGTGCGCATGCCTACATGCCAGTTGTTGTGACCAAATCATTGGTGTACACTGCATTATTGACTAAAGCAGTCAAGACACCAAGCATCCTATTGCCAGCAGAATCTGTTACAGAGCCAACAATTTGGCTGCTCATAGCATGCCAGTAATGTGAGAAATAAGGGCTGGGCCTGGGACTACACCTTGCAGGAAGCACCAGATGAAAAGATAGAACCCAGGTGATGGTCCACACTTGCTGTATTAGTATATTAAGGCCCGGAAACCTTGGGCCCTATGAAATGACATGGCTCAGGGCACAGGCGATCCTCCTAGGCAGGCAAGACTAAGAGCCCTGTCCTGTCCTGTTCTAGTCAGCTTCCTTGTTCCCTTGCTCCCATCTGACCATTTCTGGAGCCCTTCCAAGTCCACCTCACTCTCAGATGTTTTTGCCCATGTGTAACTGCTGCAATGCTATCCGGGTATCTGCTCAGAGGCCTGCCCTTAAAAGGGACCTTTCTCTCTCCAGAATTTTTTTGTACAAGGGAATGATGAGCAGCGAGCACACCAATATCGTCCTCTGACATGGGTGTGCGCACTATGCATAGAAATCAAGAAAATAAAAGCTAGGGGCTGGAGAGATGGCTCAGAGGTTAAGAGCACTGCTCTTCCAGACGTCCTGAATTCAATTCCCAGCAACCACATGGTGGCTCACAACCACCTGTAATTGGATCTGATGCCGTCTTCTGGTATCTGAAGACAGCTACAGTGTACTCACATAAAATAAATCTTAAAACGAAAATAAAAGCTTAACAACTGTGTGGAGCTAGGTACCTCTAGAACACAGCTGGAGAAGTAGAGCCAGAAAGTGGCTCACATTCTTCTTCCTCTAACTGGGGATATTTGGAGGGGTGGGTTGAAGCACGCAGCTTTATGGAGCTGTTTCATGCGAACGCTATCCAGAGCACATTTTGGCCCAAACTCTAGTCATGTCCATGGCTTTTGTGTTTACTGGAGTTCTAACTCTAAGAAGCACCCTCTGATCTGGGATCAGTGAACACTGCTGAGCAGCCGTGTCTGAGGACAAGCCAGGTTCAGGAAGATCTGCCACGGAGGGGAGAGAGAGTGCAGGGCAGCTTGTGGCAGAGGTGAGAACCCGGCTGAAGTGGAAGCGGGAGCATACTCCACTAGGCCTGAGCCACTGCCTAAGTTTAGGCTGATTCCCAAAGGCCCCAAGCAGTTGGAGGTGTGTCAGACACAGGCCTGTGGGAAGGGACAGGTAAGAACGAGGTACTGATGATAACTGGGAGGGATATGGAGACTCAGTAGGGATAAGTAAGTAGCAGTTATTAATAAGGCAAATATCAAAGCCACTTAAAATATATTTTTTAAATCAAACACTTTATTTCCACATAACAAGCGCAAAAAACTCCCAAACACTTTTAACAATACAATTAACGAAGTCATGAAGTCAGTTACATACTACTCAAAGCCCCAAACGGTCACTCAGCTTAACGCTCCAAACATCTCCACACATGGTTTTTCAAAGCTACCTTTGGTTTTTGGAAAAACCAGTATGGACGTCAACACACACCGAATGCATTAAACATTTGCTTAGGTTACGGTGTCCGACATTAGCTTATACCTGGCAAGTGGAGCGTGGTTTGAAGTCATACAGGTTCTGTGCCCAGAGCTCCTGCAGTGAGGAGGGGCGAAGGGCACGGGGAAGAAAGGCCAGTCCAGGTGGTGGCATCCCCACTGTGTGAGGTATGAGAGGTTAACGCTAGGACGCTGTCAAGTCAGTAAGCTTCGTGTCCGAATGGTCCCGATGAGGCTTGAGATGGGCACAGATGGTGGGGAAGGTGAAGCCAGAGAAGAGCTTTGAGCAACAAGCTCCCACAGACGCTCAGGGGAGGAGGGAGCAAGCTACAGTTTCCACTGTTCTCACATTATCTCAGGGTGATTGTGGAGAAGTTCAGGTAAAACGTTCAAATATTTGCTTAGATTTTTAATCTGCTGCTCTATGAGAAGAACTCTCACATGCAGCAACTTTGTAACTTTTATTATAAAAGAGCCTACAAATAAATCCACAAAAAAGAGACAATTAATGTTGAGCAGCCAAAAAGTCATGGTTTATTATCTGAAGATTTCATAATTCAAACACAACCAAACTGTACATTTACAATCACATATCCTATCTGTAAACAGTTAAAAGCCACTGACCGCTTTTGCATCTTAGGACACAAACAGTTAGAATCAAGGCAATGAAATGATGGCATATTCTGTACTGTTAAAAGTTTACCCTTGTTTAGTCTCTCTTTGACTAAGCAAGCATTATAATACCATTTGTGGGCAAAACAACAGGGGCTAGGGAAGAAAGAAATTTTAAAATGGTGTAACTCGTTAGTTTGCAACAACATTTAAAATTTTTTATACAACAAACAACTCTGTAAGCCCAATGTCTTGGTTACAGTATGCATAGTTACTGATCTCGGCTTTAAGGTACAACAGTTAAACATGAACACAGTCACAAGAGAGCAGAGACATGAGAGCCACTGATGGGGTTACAAAAGTCACCTAGCGATTAGCAAACCATCATCACTCACTACTAAAGGACAGCATCTGAAAGCAGACGGCAACTCCAGCTCGAAGCGTATTTTTTTCTTTTTTCTTTTTTTTTTTTCTTTTTTTTGGCAGAGAAAATCTTGAACAGAGCAATACGTAGTATCAGTGCTAAAAGTTGGGGTTTCTTCTTTCCTATAAGAAACTACAAGATTTTTTGACCGGGGAACTGGTTTCCTGAGAACCATGCTCTTTGATTTAGGACAGGAATAGAAAACAGAAGAACATGGCCAAATGCTGCTCTTTTTCCCAGAGATAGAAAGCGTCTTTTAAATCACCCTCCTCTTTTTTTTTTTTTTTTGTCTTTTAATTTTTTTTTTAAATGATGGAAGAGTAAACATTTTTTTTCTCAAAAAACAAACAAAAAATCTGTAAACAAGAAGGTTCACCATGGGAACCTTCAAAACAACATGGAAAGCCTGTTCAAAGTGCAGGGCCCGTCCTGGGCAGCAGGCGGGCTGCAGGTCACAGCGGTGGCCACAGTTTCTCAAACTGTAGAGCGAAATTCTTTAGTTTTACAACATGAAAAAACTGGTGCAATACTTTCATTAAGAATCCTACGTCAGTATCTTAACTTGATCTTTTAAACTCCACGATACCACACTAAGGTAGGCAACATGAGGCATAGTAGAGAGCGCACGCCTTTAAGAACATCCTTGAGTAAACATTTACACTGGAACAGCTGCCCCCCCATATTGCCGATTAGACGGAGAGAACATCACTCAGTGCAAAGGTAAAAGCTCATACATCAGCCCAAAAACGGTTTTGCAAAAAAAATACAAATAAAAATAAAAGGTGGGGATGGGGGATGGAAATGAAGGAAAGAAGGAATCCGAAGGCTAAACATGATGAATACACAAGTGAGCTCATTCCACACGGTTAGCTGTATGGCGCTATTTGGGAGTGTAAATAGATAGATACCCTTTCACATTATAATATTGGCCTGCATGATTCAAGTATTCAAACTGATATGTTTTGGGGAAAACAAAGTGGAAAATGTGCAGAAAACAGCTGTTCCCACAGGTGGCCCTGGCTGCAGGCGGCGAGCCCAACTTAGTGCTCCTTTCCTTCTCTTCTTGAGGTCACAGTTTACGTCTATACCTATGCAATTACATGGACTCTCCACCCCCACCCAGGTGGTCAACAGAAAGAAAAGCATTAATGGGGGATGGGCTGCTAATTCCCCGGGGGTCGCTGCTGCTTGGGGGACCCCACAGGCTTGTGGAATAATGTGGGGTCCCCCAGAGGGAAGTGCCGTGAAGGTCTCCACAGTTAGTTCCCGACAGCCCAGCACCATTCCAGTGATTGAGATCAGTCCGGCTGGAGAATGAGTGGGAACAGTCGAGGGAGCCCAGCCGGCTCTGGCTGGACCCAAGAGACTGCCAGCCAGGAGAAGGGGTCAGAGACTGACTTTGTGCAAAGAAGCGACTGATCTCCTCTTCACTGGCAAACTCAGCGAGAATAGTAGTGTTCCCCAGCACACACCTAGAGGAGAGGACACAACATGAGGTCTTCTAGCTGCATGGCTTCACAAGTTCAACTAGCAGTGGGACCTGCTCTGAGAGAAAATCAAGGAGGTGCAGAAGGAGCCTGGCCTGTTCCATGCCCAGAGTGAGTGTCCCAGAAGGGGCCATGGGGTATCTAGACCAGGTCTGCCTCCCACAGGCAGTGAAAGGGCTTCTCCAGGATCTAAGGTCTTGTTTATTTCCTGAAGTAGCCTCCAACTCCTAGGCTCAAGTTATTCCTCTGCCTTAGTCTCTCCAGGTCCACACTAACCAGGTCCACACGGGGTCTTGGGTTGGGCTTTTACTCAACAGCTCCCCCAGACCCTCTCCATCAGGAGTCTTAGGGCAACTTACATGTGCAGAGACTTTTGTGCCTTCACTACCTCTTCTTTTGAACTGTAACGGACCAGAGCATTTCCATGTGGGAGGTTCAGATGGAATGTAATCAGTGGGCCATGCTGCATGCACAGGGTGCGCAGAGTTGAGCCGTCAATCTAGACAGAGCAGGCTGAGGTTAGGGGCTCCATTATAAGAGCCATTGGAAGGTACCTCTTTCTCATGCCGGGTTTCTTATGTGCAGTGGGCCTAGAGCTAGGCATGGCTTCATGTCTTTTCCTCACCCACTCCAGGACAGAACCTCAAGACACTGCTCCCTAGGAGTGGGAGAGTAGCCCAGAGGCTAAGAAAATGCTCAGATAGGAAAAAAGCCAAGGTTTCTGAGGGGCAACATAATCCCACAGAGACATACCTGCAAAGCCCAGCACCACTCAGTATTGGGTGAGACATAGGTTTTGTATTATTGTGTTGTCCTAAATATAACAGCATGAGAATCATTGGATCAGACTAGAGGCAGCTGAGTGTCACTTTCTGCCTAGCCTTGATGACCAATGACAGGCCTGTTTGGAACACTAAGCCTTCCCCAGCCTACTGTGTGCACTGATCAAGCCCCTCCTTACCTGAGGTGTGAGGTTCTTCAGAACAAGCCAATTGGTTATTCTCCCTGAGCTGCTCTCACCCCAGCTGGAGCCTGAACAAAGAAAAAGCAGTCAGTATTCTAGAGCTCTGCTTAAATGACTGTTTAAGACAAATACAGCCAATCAAATGACAGTTAATTTCAGTCATCAGGAATCTGGGCTTCTTTCTCTTTTGCCTACTTTCTCCTTGTGTAACCAAAGACCTGTGACATCAGCTTGCTCCGACTTGGACCAGGTGCTGACCCCTACCTTCAGGTGCCTCTGTTCCATGGCATCTTTTCATTTAGGGCAAAGTACTTCCAAAAGGTGCTCTTAAGGGCAGGCCTCAGGTACACCTCTCTGCATGTGTCCCTAAGACAAGAACCTTTAAAGGCCTGAAGTGTTTGGCATCTTTTGACTTTGTCTAGGTTACCGAGTGAGTTCCCCATTGAGCCTTTCCTGCATGACCTCAAGGCAATCCTTTTCCTTCTAGAAAGTAACATTTAAACACAATTAAGAACCACCTCCCCCCCAAGACTCCTTACAGGTATTTCACTGTATGTTACCACAGGCCTATGTCTGCTTGACCTTAAGGGTCAATAGGACCCACTTCCACTCTCAAATGTCTGCTTAAACAGTAAGCTTCATGGTCATTCTTGGGATAGGCCAAGCTATTACCCAAACAAGCCCAATCTCTATATACTTCTCTCCAGCTTAATTTCCTATGTAACAGTCTTGCTCTGCAAGCCAGCTACGAGTTAGAAAACAACAGACCTTTTAAGATGCATTTCCTTTGGGGCTGAGGGAGCGCACACCTTTAATCCCAGCACTTGGGAAGCAGCGGCAGGTGATCTCAGTAAGTTTCATGCCAGCCTGGTCTACAGTGAGTTCTAGGATCCACCAGCGCTACACAGAGAAACCCTTTCTCCAAAGCCAAAACCCAAACCAAACCAAACAAACAAACAACAAAAGAACAAAAACAGACAGACAACAAACAAACAAATAAACAAACAGCCAAGCATTCCCAAGGAGCTTTTGAGAAGAGATCACCCCACTAGCATTGCTTTGGGTAAGCATTCTTATTTATTTAGACAGGGTCTCATGGACAGATGACACCAACGTCCTCATATGGACTATTCCTATCCTCACTCGCCCTGTGCTAGGATTTTAGGCACGCACAACCACACAGGTTTGGCTAAACATTCTTAAGGAAATTAGTCAAGACTCCTAAAGATAAGTAAAAGGTAGTGATGACCTAGAATTCTGTTCAAACTCACTCTGCCTTTAGAGTGTGAGCCCGTAGCTGACAGTGTTGGTCCATGTTAAATTGGAGAGCTGGTACTAACCAGTATTCAACAAACAGCCCATAATCAAGCACGATGGCTACTGTGTCCTACCTGGGGTATATCTGGCGTCAGAATTTCCCCATCCTCCACCTACACGAAGGGGAGAATTATCCCACGTAGACAAGGGTGGCTTCTGACCAGTCAGCCCCGGAGGTGGGCGGGACGGAGCAGTGATGTTTTTAGGTGGCAAAGGGACTTTCCACAGCTCATGAGCCAGAGAGGTGTTTGTAACTGAACCAGGAGACCACGTCAATTTGGAATCACTATTTCTGGCTACTTAAAGGAGAAGAGGGAAAAAGAAAATAAAAAAAAAAAAGTGAAGAAGGTGGGATAATGTTAGAAAGAGAAAGTTCACACAATAATATTCACTGTCCCATGAAAAGTAAGTCGAATAAACAATAACTATCAAATCCAGTTAAAGGCCTACAGGAGAAAAACAAATAGCCCAAAGTTGACCATCCTCCCCCAGGCCCTGGGCCCTCATCGGTTGCTGTCTTTAGACTGTGCAAGCAGAGAATGCCCTCAGATCACAGCACAGACTAGAAGATGGTCCACTCAAGAGAGACACAGCCACAGATACGTTTTAAGCTCATCATTTACTCATAGGAGACGGGCTATAGCAGTTACTCCAAGTTAGAAAGGTGGCAAATGCTCACTGGGAGAAAGGCAACTATGTCAAACACAGTGCTAAAAGACAGGGGAGAGAAGGGGTGGGAAGCTCCTCAGTAACTCTTGAGCATTCAGACCTGAGTTATTACAAAGTGCATGGCCATCAGGCCAAGGCTCCTCTGAGTGTGGCTGCAGGAAGCCTAGCCACAGCAGTGTCCTTGAGCTGCAGCAGACACGCACACTGAAACCCCAGGGCTCTAGCCATCTAGCTCACTGCAGAGACACACCTCCAAATGTGCACTTCCCACATCTCATACAACTACCAGTCTGTGAAGGACTGAAAATAAAGAACAAATACAAATGGCATGCAGAAGGCTTTGGATTAAACGGTGCCTTATCACAGGGCTGAGGTGGCTTAGATGGCAGAGAGCTGTGTGGTAGATGTAGACTGGTCTTCAAAGGGGAGAGATGATGTTTGCAACACTTCAATAGGATCACAAACCCTCCCCAACAACCTGAGAAGCCAGCAGAGGAAAAGCCCCAGGGAGGCAGTTCCTGAGAGGGCCTACCTGAAGTGCTTTGTGCTGTACTGCTGAGGGGAACATTGTAGTTGGAGGCACGAATGGATGACCAGGCACTAGTTGAAGGCAGCGTGGTGTTCAAGGATGAGGATGACCCTGCAGAAGGGAGTCAATTAGCAGAGCTTCAGGCCCACGACAGCAGCTTCCTTCCTGCCGTCTCTGACCTGGCTTAGAACAGGTACTTCCTCCTTGATCCCCGAGTGTGCAGTGGCTAAATGAGCCAGCTCTCCTTCCAGCTTCCACTGGGCACTCAAGAGGCTGTTATGCTGCTCCTAGCTTGACTCTGAACCACAATGACTATGTACTGGCCGGGCAGGTCATCAAGGCAGCCTGTCAGGCAGTCCAAGAGCCAGGCCTTTCAGCCTTCTCCAAACTTGGGCTCTGTAGTTAACATATTCTCTTCCTTCGGTTCTGGCCCAGACCTGACCATCAGCTAGGCACCAGGACAGTCCCTTGTGCACTCCATCTACATACACTGACCTTTCCGCTAAAGACTTTTGGTTGGAGCTCTCTTTCTTTTAACATAAAATCTAATCTTTTGACTTTCAGAACATTCTTCCCACAAAGAAACAGTTTCTATAAACAACTAATTCTTCTATAACTCCCTTTAAGCCTGGCCTCGTGCCTCACTATCTTCTATTGAATTGACTTTCATGACCTCTGCACAGCTATTTGGTAGATTCTGCCATTTCAGAACGACAGGATTCTTCACGTAGCACTATGATATGACAAATACTTGCTGCCTTAGTAAACTATATATCAGTAAAGACTGTTAGCTCTTTTACGTGCTTTGTAAATTACTGAAAGGGATAGAAAGGAGAATATATTTTACACAAAAAATTCAATTATTTTAGTATTTCAGTAACTCTTTTCATTAATCTTTCTTCTAGGACAAAACAATGGACAGAATATTTACATATGCCTATAGTGAAAAACTGCCCCATGGTAGTCATAGGGTTATTTCACCTGATAACCCTTTAGAAAAGATATGTGTTTCATAGAACCTTGAGATTCCAGGCAGGCAGACTATTTAACCTGAGGAAAGTCCGTCAACATTCCAAGTATAAATGAACTATACAACTGGCAGTGGCTGACAGCGCTACTGGAGATAAACGTTTGCATTTCCTTAGTGTTTACTTCATCAAGCCACAAATCCAAATCATCTTTTTTTTTTTTTTTTGGTTTTTCGAGACAGGGTTTCTCTATGTAGCTCTGGCTGTCCTGGAACTCACTCTGTAGACCAGGCTGACCTCGAACTCAGAAATCCACCTGCCTCTGCCTCCTAAGTGCTGGGATTAAAGGTGTGCGCCACCACCACCCGGCCCAAGTCATCTTAAAAGTAGACAGTTAATGTGTTTTCTTGTCACAACTCTTGTAGGTGTAAGAGGCAGAATTCTGCCTAAAGACTCCTGAGCCATCCTGACTTGTTATCCCATGCTGCTGCACAATGATCTGACACCAACTCAAGCCCTACGTACCACTGTTCCTGTCCCTGAGGTGGTCAACTTCCCGCACAGTATTAATTGAAAGACTGTTTATGACACTGCCAGGAGTGACGTAAGGGTCAGTTTCAGGGTCAATGTTTGGATAACCTTTCCATGGTTCACCAGGGCGAAATTCTGCAAATACAAATTCAAAATTAGTGTACAGCTTTAAAATCCAACTTAAATATGCACACATTCATTTCTAAGTTCTGTGTGACAACACCCTAAAAGGCCAGGCTGGTAACACACCTATAATCCTAACTTGCTTGTTTATACAACTGAAATCATTTCTCTGAGCTTGTATCTTTTCAGCACTGCAGCAATTCAAACAGGCCAGAGATGCACCTCTGGTGACCCTCGGTGTCAGATGAGTCCTTTGACATCGTCAGAGAAGAACTACCAACTAGAGGCTTTCATGAGACTCCTCATACCAGCTGGTGGACTCATCCACCATCACTGTTTGGAGCAGTACACTGGAGCATGTAGTCAATGACCGGAGTTCAAGCTCACCTCTCCCCTGCATCACCTCAGCACTTCTGATCACAGAGCCAGGCTAAGCCACGGCTGAGACCAGACACGGAGAGGCTGTAAGCATCTTACCTGGTGGCCAGTTAACACTGCTAGAGCCGTTAGGCGATTTGGCACGTGGCCAGCCATCTCCTATTGAACCTGGAGGACTGGCTGGTGAAGTACTGCTATTCATAAAGTCATAGGGAACAAATGGAGACTCTTCCAGCCTAAAACCACTTGAAATAGCACCTACAAAGAACAATACGGTGGTGAGCAAGCTTTATCATCACAGTCACTTCTATAGCAAAGCTTCTCATTAGGAAAATGGATGCCCAACTGTCCAGTACATTATATGAAGATGCAAGAGAAAAGGAGCACTCTGCTCTCTGACAGACAGCAGGTAAGGATTTTGACACATCACATAAAGAGTGGGTGGAAAGAACTGCTGACTCCAGGATGCCTGTTGCTTCTTTTCTCTGTGCCTCTCTGCTTATAATTTCATTCTGATGAAGACAGACCCTTTGCCCAAGTGCCAGATCAATCTCTACTAATTGGTGTGTGCGTGCGTGCGTGCGTGCGTGCGTGCGTGTGTGTGTGTGTGTGTGTGTGTGTGTGTGTGTGTGTGTGTATTTTCACTCATGGAAGGCAGAGAGAGTGTCTGATTTCCTGGGGCTGTGAGTTGTCAAACACTGGTGCTGGAAGGTAAACTGAGGGCCTCTCTCAAGTGGAGAGCTGTCTCTCCAGTCCCACCTCTAAATGGCCTAATCGTTTGACTCCACATCTACTACTCTGTCTTCTGCCTCTGTTCTGGCTCAGAACAGATGTCATCAAGCTGTTCTCTTAGTAGGTCTTCCTACAGCTGAGTAGTTGATAAGTTTAAGACTTTAGGGTTGAGTCTCTTCATACAGCCTCTTGAGACTCAGCATACCCAGGCATTCCTATGGAACACTGTCTCAGACTTTTAACACAACTCAATGTGCTACATCTTAAGAGTACTTATTATACTGTATCATGAGTGTCCACATTTACCTCTGCTAACAAAAGAGCTTCTCTAGGGCAGGTTTCTGTGTGCAGAAACATCTACTGTTTACAAGTTCAACTATGGGCCCAGAAGAACTTGCTCATCTGTGCATTCTAGGAGTCTAGAATCATCCTATAAAGGCACAGGAAATCCATTAACTTTTGAAGACAAATAGGTAATAATCCCAGCTAAATATGATATTTCCAAAAGAAATTAAAGTAGCTGTTAAAAAGATAATTATCAAACCTATGACATGTGTGTGTGAGAGATGCCAGATATGTTAGTATAGACCTATAATTCCAGTACCAGGGAAGCCAAGGTAGGAAAACTGTGAGCTCAAAACCATCCTGGACTACATAGTAAAATCAAATAGAAAATTGCTGTATAATTTAATTCCACAATGAGCAAACCAAGTTAAATAATAGAACATAAGGACAATAAAATCACTTGGATACCCCCTAAATGAGCATAAAAAAGGGGATTAATGCTAGGTGTACACCAGGACAGCAGGTCTAGAAGGCTAGACCCTGTGTGTCCTGGGTGGATGGGGACCTCAGACTATTATTCTGGAAATGGATACAGAAATAAATCAAGTCCTAATGACATATCCCCATGGATCAGTGTATTTCCCAACCTTTCTGCAGTAGTTAGTGATTAACACAAGTCCCATGACTGGTCAATAATCCAAAAGTAAAATACACCAGAGTGTACAGCCAGTCCTCTAGGATGTCTATATTGCTGCTTCCTTCACCTCAAGGCTCAGAATACATGCAGAAGAAGGGACGGAAAGACTTTAAGAGCCAGGAAATGGTATTTTCTAGATATAACATGGCAGAGGCACATATGAACTTACAGAGATCGTGAGAGCATACACAAGACCAGTGTAAATTCAAGCTAGGCAAAATCTCAGCATCCAGGAAGGGAGAGGGACACAAAGTCTCACTCCCAGATGAGGAACCATTGGCATTGACTGTGGCTGGGAAGGGAAAGTTAGTTTGCTTCAATGGAATAACACTCAAGGACAGGTCACAGGGCCAGGAGACAACAAAAACTGGCCTCCATAGTTGTTGCTGGTAGTTTAAAAACAAAACAAAACACTACCCACAAACACACACATACACACGTTATATGACAATATATATTGTCAAAGAATAGATAAATACATTTAAAGAGAGAAAATGAGATATTTTAAAAAATTTAATACATCCCCAGATTGCTCCTATGTCTCTGTAACACATTATAATTGATGTCAATTTGTTTTCTACTTGGAAGTTTCTGGAAAAGCAGTTAACTCCTGAGCCATCTCTTCAGCTCTTTGTTTTTGAAATTACAGTGTATGTGGAGTATGTGTGAAGGTCAGAGACAAGTTGGGGAGATGGCTCTGTCTTCATATCATGTGAGTCTTAAACACTCAACTCTGGTTGTCCAGCTTGGTGGCAGACCACCTGTTAAGCAGTCTTCCTCCACACCCACCCACCATTTGTTTCCAGACAAGTCTAATACTATAACTGATACCATGTTTGCTGGAGTTTTGATCCAACGACGTGTTCACAGACATGCTGTCCACTGTTGTCCACTTCCTTAGTCGAGACTGTGGCTCTTTAATACTGTTCATATCCATATTTACATTCAAGTTTGAGTTCAAGCCTTGAAAACACAATTTAAATCTTACAGAACAGTGTATTGTCCTTCCACTACCAAACACCTTGTTCCTACTACTCTTAACTGTGCAAATGTGCAGTGACGTCACAAGTGCCTGGACCGTAGCTGCTCTAGTGCTCCACGGTACTCTGTTTTCAAACCATAAGGGATAATGCTGTCATAGGTGGAAACTATTCCTCCATACAACTTAGATTATTAAAAAAACTTCCCAAAATAGTAGCAAAAAAGTTTTAAGGAGACTGTGTAAAGTTTGTTGTTGCACCCTGAGACATTTTCCCAGAATGCCATGTATAATATATGATCATTCTCAATTGTCATTCCTTGATTGCAAACTGATGAAATTTCCAGATGGCTCACTAGCCAAAGGATGCTATTTAAAAGTACAGCTCCTGCCAGGCAGTGGTGGCACACGCCTTTAATCCCAGCACTTGGGAGGCAGAGGCAGGCGGATTTCTGAGTTCGAGGCCAGCCTGGTCTACAGAGTGAGCTCCAGGACAGCCAGGACTACACAGAGAAACACTGTCTCAAAAAAACAAAAACAAAAAGCAAAAAACAAAAACCAAACAAACAAAAAGTACAGCTCCTAGCTCCAACAGTAACATCTGAGAAAAAAAAAAAGACTCCAGTATCTAAAGGCACAATTTATTAGAAATTCAGTGGTTTCAAATTCTGATATTACATCTGAAGTATGAATTCTCCAAAGTCATTCCAAGTTCCATTTTTGCAGAAAGCAATCAAATTTGTGCTCTTAGACCTATGAATTAGACCAAGAATTTGCAAATATACTGCATAAAGGTTCAAAAGGTATCCTGGAGAATGTATGGGCTATACAGCCTTCCCTCTATCACTATGCAAAAGTACCCACAGATAATGTTAAAACAAACCAACAAACACAGCTCTGTTCCAATAAAACTTTCTTTGTGAAGTTAAGACAGTGGGCCAAGGTTTGTTTACAGGCTATAGAGCGATGTCTGTGTGAATGAAGCAGAAGAGACAGGCTGTCAGGAGAAGCAGCTCATCAGTGGCTTCTGTACTGTCTGGCACAGTTCTAACTGACATGGAAACTTCTTCTGCTAACCACCCCAAGACCTTATGTCCTAGCTGAGAGTCTATTATGTAATACCAAAAGAATCAAATAAGAAGCCTCCCAATCAAAGAATCACCAGCAGAAGCACATACCCCAAGCACTGTTTACAGCCCAAAATATGATAGGAGAACGAATGGTCTTTAACAGAACTGGGGTAGTAACCAACTACTCATGAGGAACAACTCATTTATAGGAAACTGTTGTTCAGGTGGGTGAGATAAAAGACAAAAGGAGGTGTGGTTAACCAAGAATCAAAACATAATCAGGAACCTGGGAAAGAGAAAACACACAATCCTTAAATCTCCTCAAAGAATAAAAAAACCTGGTTCTACAGTGAGGAAAATGACAATTTCTCTTCACACTTGTTCTCCTAAGACAAGTGACAACATATGGGACTATTCCCAGTATATTCTAGAGCAGTGCCTGCACACCACGTCTCTTCCTCACAGTGTTGTCATGAGTTTTCCTGCCCTTGCACACTCTACAGTCTGAGTCTGAAAATGAGTGTATCCTTTAGTCTGATCCTTCCAGTAGGTAGAACAGTCTGAAATACTGTGATAGCACCCCTGAAACATGAAGATGAGCTTCATCTAGAAGAAAGTACATTCCTCTCCAGTAAGTAGCGTCTAAGCCCGGCGCTGTGCTGGAGGACAGCTGCAAAGGCAGTGGAGGCACTGTATAGTGTACAGTGGCCAAGCAGGAACTCACCTATAGGAAAGTTGCTGAAAGCATTTACTGGCGATGGCCCTTTCTGCAGCTCGGGTGTAGTGTGGGGCATGACATTGTCAAGGAAGGACTTCATGGCTGGTTGATGGAGCGGCTGCTGAGAAGGCGGAGTCTGCTGCTTCACCAGCAGGCTTGGATCAAGTTGACGAGACTGTTGCATCATCTGCTGCTGCACACTAAGAGGTCGACCCTTCAAACAACAAAACGATGCAGGAAAATTGTAGGGGATATGTTTACAGGGACAAACTCTTCACTTCTGAACTCACCTCCTTCTCAGGAAGAAGGTCACCAATTAAAGTTCTATAGTTACAATGACTAAAAAGCACACTTGGTTATATTTTAATAAAATTCTTTCATAGACAAGT